>NC_085861.1:55413011-55440511 GCF_034702125.1 Engraulis encrasicolus | reverse complement strand
TGTTAATTTGTAATAAGTAGGCCTATGCCTAATTGACTAATACCTACTGGGTATTTTCCACAGACCTAAATTAAACAAAAAGAACACAAAAAAAAAAAACGATTTTGTGCCCTGTGAATCGATTATGTGAATTTTAGATTATATTGATCGATTATCGATTGAATCGATTATTTTACCCAGCCCTAGTCAGGAACTCCTTCTCTGGATGTCTATCATGAGTGTCTGAGGGTGTGTATGCACTGCGTGTATGAAGTGTGAGTATACAGTATGTCCGGAGTGTACTGTACTGTAATGATCAGCCTGAGATGACATCACAGGTTGCCCCCTCACCCTCTTGCCTTTCTCTGGGTGCAACTTGCGGTGCAGATATGTGTCTGTAGCTCTCGACATGTACAAGATTCATATTTGTCTCGATTTGTCTAACTGTACAGGGGTGAGTTTCTCAAAAGAGAAGTTGTTAGCCTGTTAGCAACTTCGGTAGTTGCCAATGGGAAAATGCATTGAAAACAACAAAGTAGCTAATGTAGTAAGCAACTTTGGTTTTGAGAAATTCCGCTCTGTGATGCTTTATAGTATCCTCCACGACACCAAACCAAGGAGAGAACTTTTACATCGTTTCCAGCTGAGTATATTCAACTTTCTGGGGAATAACGGGAGGATCCGTGGCCAGATCCTTATCTTTGATGAGGGTAAGGAACACCTCCTCCACATGTCTATCATGAGTGCTAGGGGTGGGGTGTGTTCAAAATATCGGTATCGGGATACAGTGTCGCGGGCCTCTTCACAATAGACCTATCGATACGGAGGCGTCGGTACTGATATTTCATGTGCAACAAGCAATCAGTTTATCAAGTTGCTGAAACTCTATCTGACAGTAGCTCCTTGCTATGCAGTAGGCCAACGGCTTTGTAAACTGCACTACAGTGTAACTGTTGCTCTGCAGAAAAACAAAAAAGCAACATTTCTATATGTTTGTTTTCTTAACAATGTAAAATAAAGTCTAAAATATCGTGCTATATATCGCTATGAAGACCATGTATCGGGATGCACATGTATCGCAATGCATAACGTATCGTCACCCCTGTATCAGGATGTGTATCGAATCGTGAGATTGTTGCCAATACCTGCCCCCAGGTACTGTAGGTTCCTGTGAGGGTGTGTGCGTGCTGTGTACATGGCGTGTGAGTGTACAGCATGTCCGGTGTGTACCTTTGATGAGAGTCAGGAACTCCTCGTGTTTGATGCGCGAGCTCTGCATGTCGATCTTGAGCGCCAGCAGCAGGGTGAAGAGGAACTTGTGCTCCTCGTAGAAGCCTCGCGCCGCGTACTTGTGCACCTCGAAGGTCATGTGATCGATGATGTTGACAATGCGCTTGCTGGTGATGGGGCTCTTGGCTGACCTGGAAATGGCCGAGTTGTGTAACGACCACCAAAATCAATACGTATACAGTAGCAGTGGAGAGAGACAGCACAACATTCACGAGCACATGCAGTATACACACACACACACACACACACACACACACACACACACACACACACACACACACACACACACACACACACACACACAAAGACATGTGTACATTCACACACACACACACATTCACACTCGCACGCGCACACACGCACGCAAGCACGCAAGCAACACGCACACGCACACACACGCACACACACACACACACACACACACACACACACACACACACACACACACACACACACACACACACACACACACACACACACACACACACACACACACACACACACACACAGGCAGGCACACAAGTCAGTGAATGGATACAAAAATAATATGCAGTAAATACACTGAAATGGTTTCTATCAGGAGACCTAGTTCTAATTTCAAAGGAGCTTTTCATGCATCATGACAATGCCTCTATTCCACTGCCTTTTCATCTGGAAGACGAAGCCATTCACTTGCTTTACTCCATCATCCACATCTAATTGCGTACTGTATCACAAGAGGCTAATATAAATCTGTACCCTCCCCTTTCTCTCTCCCTCTCCCTCTCCCTCTCCTTCTCTCTTTCTCTCTCTCTCTCTCTCTCTCTCTCTCTCTCTCTCTCTCTCTCTCTCTCTCTCTCTCCCCCCACTCTCCAGTCTCTCCTCAAAGTGCATGTAGAGCAGTGGTTCTCAACCTGTTCTGAACAAATGCATCCTGAACCCCATCATAAGCCTGGCAACGCGTTGGGGATCCCTAGGGGGCGTTGGGAAGGATACAGCTGAGCGGGACGGTGCTTAGTTGCCATTCGGGGGCATTAATCCACTTTATTTTTTTTAATACTAAGCAGGGGCGTTGGCAGGCTTATAATGAGATCAAGGGGGCATTGGGCGGCTTACAATGAGGTACAGGGGGTGTTGATTCAAAAAAAGATTGAGAACCACTGATGTAGAGTATCTTTGTACATTTTCCATAAACAATGAATGCAGTGCCTTACCGTTAGATACCTACCATACAGCGTCCCCTAATCGCATCGAGCTGATCCAGCTGCCCTCTCTCCACCAGCAAGGAGAATTCTCTCTCTCTCTCTCTCTCTCTCTCTCTCTCTCTCTCTCTCTCTCTCTCTCTCTCTCTCTACCTCCCTCTCTCTCCCTCCCTCTCCCTGTCTCTCTCTCTCCCCCCTCACAGTCTCTTTGAAAAGTACAATAGTGCACAATACGTACATGCAATGGTTTTCACTAAGAGAGTACTCTTACAGGGTATCTACCTCATTAAGTACAGTGGAATAAGGTACAATATCAAAGAAAATGTACTAGTGTTGTAATTACAATAGTAAGAGTACTTCTACTTGTACACTGCTGGACTCCTTCCATGATGAAGCATGTGGGTTTAGTTGTTTTTGGACTGACAGACCTGATCAGGGAGAGGTCAAAGGGGGCTAGGAACCGAGACAGACAATTATATAAAGTACAGTGCACAGCTTCAAGCTCTCCCTTTGCACAGTGTCTTTAATGCCATTGTTTTTTTCCTACTGCGGTCTACTGCTGTAGTGTATGTACAGTATAGGTTTTTTTGGTAAAAGAATGTCTGATATGGTATGCTTGTACCGTATCCCTGCATATTGATAGCATTTGGGTTGTGTTAGCAACTTACTTGGTTGCAATGTAATTTCTCATAGGACACCCACTAGGCTGCTAACGGGCTAGCAACAGCGTTTTTGAGAAATGGGGCCCAGAAACTGACACAGGGTATACAGTATCTTTGAAAAGTATCCATTCATAATAAATGTAACAGGGTTCACGCTAAAAGAAGAGTATCATATTTCATTTATTCCCTACTATTGGGAGGGAAAGTGGAAAACAGCGATCCTAGCGGTTACGTTCCAAACACCAGGATGATCCTATTGAAACTCCCATAGACAAGTTTTAAAAAAAATCCCACAAAGATATGACTTGGAACTATAACACCAGACACATTTTTCAGCGTACACAATAGCATGAACTACTACCTGTGAAAATCTCAAATAATTTTTTGCCCTTTTAAGAAAAATAGAAATTGTGCCAATCTGGTCGGAAACGGACTACAGCTCCCAGCATGCTGTGCTTCGCGCCTCGTTGACAACACAGAGAAACAAATGAACGCGAACGAACGCAAGCTTTTCGCATATCTTCACATTCTTGTAATCCTATGAGTTCCACATTGTCTTCTTATTACACATATATACACGCGATCATTTTGGTATGGTTTTAAATTCTCTAGTAGATATGATGGCTTCTGTGGTGACGAGTAACCACCTCTCTGGCTCATGTTTGGCTATGCTAATTTGGCTATGCTAATTACATGGAGTAAACAAGCCACACATGCCAGTCAGTGTAGTTCTGTATTAGCTTTTTAAAGAATATTAAAATCAGCTCAGATCAGTGAAAAACCGAACATTTTACCACCTGGTTCGATAAAACAGACCAACATGCCCATAATATGACTACCACTACTTCTACTTCGTCGTCACGGCCGAGATGTAATTTTTCAAAGAAAAAAAACATTCATTTGTTTCAGGGGGTTGGAACGTTGCCAGCAGGGGGCGATGAGATTACTTTCCCTCCCTATAGCCTTGTAGTGGATGTACTGTATACTGTGGCGACTCCTATTGGAAGCTAGGGGAAGCACAGCATACTGGAACTCAGCTAAAAAACGAACCATATTTATTGATCAATATTGTCAAGATTCTATATACTGTATTTTCATGAATGCTACATTTAATTTCAACCAGGGGCGGGTTAAAATTGCAGTTATTTTAACATCTAGGCTATGATTTCTACCACATTCCCCCACGAGTGCAAGATTTTGTTTGAGGAGTAACCATGGCGACGAGCAGTCTTTTAGTTCGGCTACTGCCGTGTATGAGGGGAAGCATGCATACAGCAACAGCTTGTTGCTTCACCCGAGCTCTTGCCGCCGATTGATAAAACATTGAGGAGCATTGGCCAATCAGAGTGCGACTGTAATGCTGTGCATTGTATGGAAAAAACTTCCTGGGTAAATTTTAGACGGATGTGCTTCTCCTGGCTTTCTCGTAGTGATTGGAAGTTGGCTCTAATAAACCCGCCCTAAAGCTGTTGACCACCAATATCAAATAAGTATTTTGTAAGAGAGATGACACTTTACCCGCGCTGTTCTTCAGTCTCATTCACGGAGTTTTATATTGACACCATGGAGAGCAAAAGAGAACATTTCTTGAGATCGGTGTTGGGATTCCTACAGGGACAGTATTTGGACCATACAATCTATGATTTGCAAAGGAATTGGATAGGCGATTTGATGAACCTAATTCGGAGAGTGCTCTCGAGAGGCAACTGGTGGGTAAGTCATGTTTACTACATGTAATAGCACCGCCTAGTGCCTCGATGTTCAATGCGGTGATGGCAAATTATGTTGTCGTAAAACGATGGTGCTTTTGTTGTGCGCAGCGTAGCCCACTGTCGGTTGTAGAAAAGAGAGGTGAGAGAGGTGTTTAAGTAAGGGTTAACGTTCGGCGAGAAGGTCGCTACCGTGGAATAGCAGCACGACAGAGAGAATCTTTAGACCCCGACGCGGAGCGGAGGGGTCTTGTTCTCTCTGAAGTGCTGCTATTCCACAAAGCGACCGACTCGCCGAAAGTTAACCCGCTTATTATATGGATATACTTAAATGATTCACACATGCGGGGACATTTCTTTAGACCTATTTAATGTTAAGATTGTTGCTGCGCAAAACAAAACAGTGCCGTTGTGGAACACCGCTAGGCAACAGCTAGGTAGCCAGGACAACAGGTGTTGCCTATCACAGCAGCTGATTAGAGTGACAAAGGACCGGACCCCCTGCGAGTGATATGAAACATTCGCTTAGCCACTGACTTGTATACAAGCCAGTGGCTTTAGCAGTGAACGTCTTGTTGCCATTGACAGCGGTAGCCAGGACAACGCTGTCTATCACAGCAGCTGATTAGAGTCTTGTTGAAAAGTAGCTTTAGCAGTGAAAAGTCTTGTTGCCATTGACAGCGGTCTGTTATAGACCAACCCGTCCGTTATCGAAAAATAACAGACGTCCGAACGTTGGGGAGCCCCGTTGAAATGAATGGAGCATTTGACAGATGACGTCACAACCATATAATAATGTGCTGTAATCAAGGACGTCTTATTGGCTGTTGTTGTGGTCAATGCTGGATGAAGTCATTCGTGGCAGATGCACTGACGCTAGCACCCGAGGCCCACTCAATGCTTTGATGGTTTCCTCAGTATTGCACAATATTTCCTGGCCGTCATCACGAATAACAGTAGGGCGCGTGTGACAACAAGCAAGGTAGAGAAAGACAGCGCATTTGTTGTTGTTTAAGTTATTATTCTCTTCTTTCGTGCAGAGGGCTGGGCTGATGGGGATCTCTCACTATTTTGTGACGCTTGTCTGTTAGGTTACAAAAGGTCTCCGGTTTTGTGGTGATGGACTTGCACTGGAAATGGTTGGTAGCCGATATCTGAGAGCATATCCGAGGTTTTAGCCTATACCTGTGCATTCTCTAGTGACCCCTGCATCGTGCACATCTCAAAACAGTTTGGGATTTTTTGTGTGGAGCAAGCTTGTGTCCCTTTTACCTACACGTTTCACTTGCTGCAAACCTCATCATGGCCTATTAAATAGGCAAGAACTGAAATCCATGCCTATCACCTCTTATTATGCTGACGTCACCTGCGCTATTCTGTATTGTGCTTCCCTAATCAAAATTTTCACCCACCGCTACTGACTGTATAGTGTGTTTGTGTATGGATATAGATGTTAAGTACCCCTCAGTTTGAAACGCAAGGGTGGTGGTGATGTGTGCTGGTTGTGTTTGGGCAGACAGACCTGGCGAGGGAGAGGTCGAAGAGGCCCAGGAACTGGCGCAGGGAGGTCTGGTACATGACGTTCACCATGCTCATCTCCGTTATCAGGAAGTACAGGATGCTTCCCCTCGTGGCCACTGAAACAGCAGGGGAGACGGAGAGAGGAGAGAGGGCGAGAGAGATGGATAGATGGACAGGGGGAAATAAAGAAAGACAGGGAGAGAGGGAATAGAGGGGGAGAGGGAGGGAAAGGTAGAGAGGTGGAGAAGTGCAAGAGGAGAGAGAGAGTGTGTGTGAGATAGAAAGGTGGGGCAAGAAAATCCAGAATAACACACACACACACACACACATTTCATTCAGGGTTCCGGATATCCAACTGGCCAACCATTGCAGACGTCTGTCTGTCTGTCTGTCTGTCTGTCTGTCTGTCTGTCTGTCTGTCTGTCTGTCTGTCTGTCTGTCTGTACGCCCGTCTCACCCACACTCCCTCCACATACAGAGACAAACAGCAGACGAAAACACATACACACAGCTGTGGCTTGGCATCATCGGACTGGGCAGTCTGATCTCAGAACAGTCGAAGTGAGGAGAGAGAGAGAGAGAGAGAGAGAGAGAGAGAGAGAGAGAGAGAGAGAGAGAGAGAGAGAGAGAGAGAGAGAGAGAGAGAGACAGACAGACAGACAGACAGACAGACAGACAGACAGACAGACAGACAGAGAGCCAAGTGACATCAGGGTCTATCTATTTCTAGAGGAAAACAGCAGTGGCTGTTAGTGCCAACCATGGATGGCCTCGCCAGACAGCGCGCCAGCCGTCTGGCACGCCTATGGGGTGAGGAGGGCAGCTGGAACAGCCTGCTTCAACTGGAACACAGATAGAGAGAGAGAGAGAGAGAGAGAGAGAGAGAGAGAGAGAGAGAAAGAGAGAGAGAGAGAGAGAGAACTCCTCTTGGGTGGAGAGAGGGCAGCTGGATTAGCACGCTGCAATTAAGAAGCCTACGGTGTTTGTTTTTCTGCGTTTGTTTTCTTTGCCACTGGAGAGCATCATGGGTAATTATCCATTAAATTCCTATAAATGATCAGTTCTTGTTATTGTTTTTTTGAGTGAGGAGGAGCTCTCATATTTCTCATTCCAAATGACAAAAGACAAAATAAACAACAGCCTGCCCCTACAGGAAAACACCCTCATTTCAGGAAAATAGCTTAATTATACTGTAGTCTACTCTGTGAAGTTGGATAAACCCCAGACACAAATGTATGTTTTCTATCTTCAAGAGCACTACATCTCAGTTAGTTTGTAATGCAAGTGGGTTAGCCCAGTAAGATTAGAAGCTACATAATTAAACTGCCAAGTTAGTCTAACCTAATTCCATAATATTACCCCATATAAACTAAGCTAAAAAAAACACCTAGGACAGTCCCCCTGTTGAAAACTGCATTAGACGATGGCTGTAGGGCTACTTGTGAATACAAGGCCATCTACAGAAATTTCCATGCAAGTAGAGTGCATGTTTACGCCCATTGTAAACAAAAGGAATGATAGGCTTGAGGTAACCAATAGGTGAGGAAGAAAGTAGGCAAGTAAATTGGCATTGCACCTAGCACATGTGTCTGTGTACCTTGCGTTCAACAAAGCTATTGAGCATACCAATTGACATGAAATACACGTGGCACTGCAATCCTGCTCGTTTCACACACATTTTGCTCTAACCTCTTGTCCAAATGCAAGTGTGGTCATTTACTCATGGTACCATGCCTCCATTGAAGCCCCACATTGAAGTATTATTAAAAGAAGCACAGCGCTCATTTTCATTTGTTCCTCTGAACATTGGCAGAGACAAAATGTCATAAAGCTGTGATGGGAGGGGAAAAAAATCCTGTCTGTGGGATTTGAAAGCAATCTCAATGACTGGCTGTGATAGACCCCATGCTGGTACACCTGTTCTCTGAATCACAGCTTCCTCCAGACAGGATGAAACCCTCATATGGGTAAAGCCCTCCCATAAGAAATTGGATCACACCCTGCTGTGGTGACACTGAGTGAGGACTGTGTGTCTTGCTGTGTATTGTGTGTGTGCTGTGTGAGCTCCGAATGTGTGTGTGTGTGTGTGTGTGTGTGTGTGTGTGTGTGTGTGTGTGTGTGTGTGTGTGTGTGTGTGTGTGTGTGTGTGTTTGTGTGTGGGTACATGCATGCATGCATGTGAACCCTCTTACCAGGCCTATACTCCTCGCGCGCGGCGTTGATCTGCACCTCGGTCTCGGCGGCGATCTGCAGCTTCTGCGTGACCTCCTCGGCGGTGCGCTTGGTGGTACTGAGCACCAGCACCAGGCTCTCGTCGTCCACCAGCGAGCCCTGCGTGGAGCTAAGCCGCAGCAGCAGGCTGTCCTCCAGCTCCTTCATGCGCCGCTTGTTGGACGTCACGTCCTCCAGCAGGCTGGTCCGCTCCCGCTCCAGCTCCTGGGGGTAGAGGGCAGAGGCAAAGAAAGGCAAATTAAAGGGGTATGCCAATATTTTGGGGCTTAATACAGTTAAAACCGTTGGCTGGGGTTTATAAAGGTGGTAAAGTGTCGGATGCACTGACTTTCACTAGCTTAGCGACATATTCCCCCTTTTAACTTGTCTTAAAGCAAGACAACGCTTAACATGAAATAGTTTAGTATAAGACACTTTTCCACCTTTATAAACCCCAGCCAATGATTTTAACTGTATTAAGCCCCATAATAGTGGCATACACCTTTAAGGCAAAGCAAGGGTGGTATAATGTACGGCAGTGGTCTCCAATTATTTTCCCCCAAGGGCCAGATTATTTAGCGCAAATGAGATTGAGGGCCACATGGCCACATATAGCACATACGTATATGTTTTCATTTTTTTCCATCCTCAATGCGGGCCAAATGTTTACCATGCCCGGGCCGGATTTGGCCCGTCGGCCGCCATTTGGAGGCCACTGATGTACGGTGTGATGCAATACGATATGATACGATTCGGTATGACATGATACGATGCGATATGATACGATACAACATGATACAATGTGATACGATGCAATATGATACAGTACGATATCACTTTATAATCAGTTTTCACGGAAATTCATTTTGCAGCCCTGAGCAAGAATCGTTTTAAGGAACTGAAAACGAGCTTGACATGCTCAGGCCGCGGTTCGCAGCCGCGCAGCGCACCGGAACATCAGTATACCATTTTATAGAACAAGGCACACAAGCACGCACACACGGATGCAGGTGCGCACACACGCACACACACACACACACACAAACATACAGTATATGCACACACGCATCAATGCAAGCAGTTAAACACACATATAAACCTAACCACATCTCCACGCACATACGCACATCAACAAGACAGAGATTACCACGTGTGAACTTGACAACTTTCCTTTTTGTCATCTCATTTACACCACATGTGCATATATCTGTGTGCAATTGTCCACTGTGCTTCAAATAATATTGCCATAAATTCAACAACTTGCTGTGTAGAAATTGCATTTGTGACTCCATTTATGGGTTGCTTCACTTCAGTTCATGGTAGTGGTTAATTTAAAATAAAAACGAAATGGCATCTGATATAGAAACACAAATACTTTCCATTGCTCTTTCCATTAGACACAATACCTAAAGCACTTCCTGTTGTCTGCACAAGATACCTGCTTACAAGAAACAAGATACCTGCTTACAAGATGCAAGATACATATGTAGAATGCTTACAAGATACCTGCTTACAAGATACAAGCTACCTTCATCGCAACTTGTAATTCATTCAGAGATAGAAGTCAATAGAATATTTATGTTCCAACGAAGCGTGATCTGGACAGACGAGGAGAGTACAAGCGATGCGATGTGGGAGAATTCCAAGATAAACATCTTTTAACTTGGATTAATGCGAGCAATCGAGTAGCCAAAGGAAATTCAGAGTTTCGATTATTGACAGTTAACTTCTCCCTTTTGCAGTGACAGTTAAAACCATGGGAATATTAGCAAGGGTTCCATGAGTGAGTGAAGAACAAACGAGTGAGCTAGACGTACAGCAGTGACGTGTGTGAATGTAGCTTTAGGCTATTTTGTATGTGTGATGAGACTATGATGGAGCTGTGGGTGTTCAACTCTCCTCCTTTGTTCTTCTACAATATGTTGTCTGCCCCTCAACATCTCCTCTCCTCTCCTCTCCTCTCCTCTCCTCTCCTCTCCTCTCCTCTCCTCTCCTCTTCACTTCACTCCTCTCCTCTCCTCTCCTCTCGTCTCCTCTCTTGTTTGGTTTGTGAACTTTCCTTTTCTTTTTCACTGTTGGTTTTACTCACATCACAATACATGCATGTGCATACGTCTGAAGAGGTGACAATACCATGTGATACTGCAATTGCATTAGCTCTTTTATTTCAGTTTATTATATGGTTGTGACGTCATCTGTCGAATGCTCCATTCATTTCAACGGGGCTCCCCAACGTTCGGACGTCTGTTATTTTTCGATAACGGACGGGTTGGTCTATAACAGACCGCTGTCAATGGCAACAAGACTTTTCACTGCTAAAGCGACTTTTCAACAAGACTCTAATCAGCTGCTGTGATAGACAGCACTCGTTGTCCTGGCAACAAGACGTTCACTGCTAAAGCCACTGGCTTGTATACAAGTCAGTGGCTAAAGCGAATGTTTCATATCACTCCGCAGGGGGTCCGGTCTTTTGTCACTCTAATCAGCTGCTGTGATAGACAACACCTGTTGTCCTGGCTACCTAGCTGTTGCCTAGCGGTGTTCCACAACGGCACTGTTTTGTTTTGCGCAGCAACAATCTTAACATTAAATAGGTCTAAAGAACTGTCCCCGCCATGTGTGAATCATTTAAGTATATCCATATAATAAGCGGGTTAACTTTCGGCGAGTCGGTCGCTTTGTGGAATAGCAGCACTTCAGAGAGAACAAGACCCCTCCGCTCCGCGTCGGGGTCTAAAGATTCTCTCTGTCGTGCTGCTATTCCACGGTAGCGACCTTCTCGCCGAACGTTAACCCTTACTTAATTTACTTCAGTTCACAGTGTTCCATAAAATGGTGTCTCACCTACCAATACAGAGCCTTTCCATTACCTGTTTCGACACAATACCTCTGAAGCACTTCCTGGTGTCTGCAATAAGATGTCTGCCTTTGAGCCTTAGACTCTTAAGTATGTATTAGGAACCACCAGCCTTATGGAGTAGCAGTCCACAAACCACAAGTCCTCTGCAAGCCGACCCCCCTGAGCTGTTTCGTGCTGTGCTGTTTGAAATGTGTGCACACACACTGTCCGCGCTTGCTTCAAGCACAACCTGTTCATTCTTTGTATTCGCCTCCAGTCAGAATTTTCTGCCAATAACTAGCTTCCATCGCCTGACAAGGTCTTTGTCCTGCTTCGCCAATTTTTTTTGAGTCTTTGAAATGTCTGCCTTTGATCATACATTCTGTCTCTTTCCAGCTCTTGGTGTTTTTGAAATCCATTGGGAAGAAAAAGAACTCTCCGTCTGTCTCTCTGCTGGGCTGTCTGTAAGTCAGTTTCACTCTGTGTTCTACCCTTTCATATACCTCAGATAGCCAGATAGTTTAGCTCCATCCCAGAAACGTTGAATCTTTCATAACCCTTTACTCTGACTGTTTCTGCTTTTGGCTTTTTGCTCTAAAAAGTCACCGCAATCCTCCCACCAAAACCCCCTTTTAACGGGCACAGCACCACCCTGGTCGTGCACTCCTACGGTGGAGTAAAAAGTCAGACAGGCTGTTCCCTGTGAATGTGCCCTGTCGAGCGTGGGCACAGGTGGCTCAATGACTCGCGGAGGGCACAACGGGGTGACCACGTCTGCCTGTGGCAGTTTTGATGCCAGACTGTCATTGCGGGGGGCACTGAATAATTACCACTCTGCCGGGGCACTACTGAACTCCGCCACCACAGCCTCCAGCACAGCAGGCTCTATGTCTGCTGCTGGGCACAGACACAGTGAAGACAAGCAAGGAAAGGAAAAGCAAGGCCAGCCGACAGGCAAGGAAAGGAAAAGCAAGGGAAGCCTGATGAGGAGAGGAGAGGAAAAGCAAGGCAAGCGTGATGAGGAGAGGAGAGGAAAAGCAAGGCAAGCGTGATGAGGAGAGGAGAGGAAAAGCAAGGCAAGCCTGATGAGGAGAGGAGAGGAAAAGCAAGGCAAGCGTGATGAGGAGAGGAGAGCATGAGGGCAGGAGAAGAGAGGTGAAGAGAGGATGAGCGCGAGGGAGGAGAGGAGAGGAGAGGAGAGCAGAAGAGAGGTGGTAAAGAGTGGAAAGGTGAGGGAAAGAGAAAAGAATAGAGATGGGGAAGTAGAGTGGTAGAGAATAGTGGAGAGAAGAAAAGATGAGAGGAGAGGACGAAGGCAGGAAAGCAGTGGATAGAAAATAGTGAGGAGGGTAGAAAAGACAGAGGAGAGAAGTATAGAGAAGAAAAAAGATGGCCACAGGGAGTTTGAGGAAGGAAGTTCAGAGAAACGAAAAGAATACAAAGAAGAGAAAAGAAGAGAAGAGAGGCTGAGGATGTTGCGACTTTGCCCGAGGGTGGAAGTGAGGCCTGTCAGCGGCAGCGCATGAAGCCAAAAACACTTCAATCGCTATGGCGATATGAGGAGCGACGCAGGGTCTGCCTGCCTGTCTGACTGTGACGGGCGGAATGAAGCGCGGCGAGAGTTGATGACAGCTGTTCTCAACACACTCTGTTTACACACTGATTGGAAGCTGATTGACAAGCGTTATGTAATTCCGCACAGACCGCTTGCGTTCCTCTCCTCCGGGTTTGCCAAGGTGTGTGCGCAAATACGTACACTCCTATCACACTGTGATTGTTTGTTTTTCGAGATTTGCCACTCGCCTCAGTGCTCCTCACTTCTTTTCCCTTGTAATCTCCACTTCATCTACCTCATGACAACAGAAAAAAAACAATGTTTTGATGTAGCCTTGTGACAAAAAATATCCCTCCCTCAGGCACATCAACAAATTATGGTGATAATGGAAAAACAACGTTCTGCAGATGTGTGAATGATGCAATGTTAGCTGTCATGTTTCCCCCCCAATGCATCCCCTGTCCACAAAAATGATTCACCTTAGTAGAACCAGGACTTCTCATGTCATGGACATGGTTGCTTTACAGATCTGAAATGCGATTTGCAGCTCAGTCGTTGGAATTAATACTTTATACTAAATGACTTACATATTTCTCCTCTATGAAGTATTTTGTGCACAACTTATCTGGCAACTGATTATACAATAATCCATCCGATAATGCCATCCTCCTCTTGCGTTCAATTTCCCCTCACTCTTCTGATCTCACTCTCATACTGCGCCCTCTCAACGTCTGCCTTTAAAGTCTGCTCCATCTTTTTTGGTTCTCTTGGCATTCTTTCCTCCCCTCATTTCAGCTTCCACCTCTCATCTCTTTTCAACTTTCATCTCTCCTGTCCTACTCACCAATCCTTCCCACTCAGGAAAGAAGCGTCCTGATCAGCTGTCTGTTGTCATCCTCTGCTCTACTCTAACCACTTCTCTATTGCAGTCAAATCTCCATTTCAATTCGTTTCAACTCTTCCAGCCTCCTTGTCCTCTCCTCTCAGTGTCTGTCCTTGTTCTATATCCTTCCCTCTCCTTCCACTTGTCCCTCCTCTTCTTTGTTCTCCCGTGCCACGTGTGTCTCCTTCTCTCTTGTTCTCATCTTATCTTATCTCCCCTCTCCTTTCTTCTCTGCTGGCCTTGTCTTGTCTCGTCCCCTGGTCTCCTATTCTGCTTTCCTCCTCCATCCTCCTCACTCGTTTGAGAGAGAGAGAGAGAGAGAGAGAGAGAGAGAGAGAGAGAGAGAGAGAGAGAGAGAGAGAGAGAGAGAGAGAGAGAGAGATATTTTATTAATCACCAAGGGGTAAATTGAATGCCACCCGGCCAGCGACACAGCACATAACAGCAAGATAATAATAAATAAAATAATGAAAGCTAAAAACAAATAGCATGTCATAAAAATACACAATGAATCACCATACCATTATAAAACCCTGAAAAAAGCACTCAGCAGCTGTTGTTAAAAAGTCTGATTCCTGCAGGAATAAATTATCTTCTAAACCTTTTGCAGTGTGTTATGACTCCATATTCTCTTTTCATCTCTTTATCCATTCCTATCCATTCCATTCCTCTCCTCTCCTCTCCTCTCCTCTCCTCTCCTCTCCTATCCTCTACATTCATCCACTCCACTGCTCCCCTCTCCTCTCCATTCGACTCCACTCCACTGCTCTCCTCCCCTCTCCTCTCCTCTCCTCTCCTCTCCTTTCCTCTCCTCTCCTCTCCTCCCCTCCCCTCCCCTCTCCTCTCTCTCCTCATTTCCCTCCTCTCCTCATTTCCCTCCTCTCCTCTCATCTCCCCTCCCCTCCCCTCTCCTCTCCTCTCCTCACCTGTTTCTCCGTGAGTATGACCCTTCCCAGCAGCTGGTCCTCCAGACCCCTCATGGTGACGGTGAAGTCTATGATGGAGCTGCGGGCGCTGATCTCGGGCGTGTAGGCCGGGTTGGGCAGCTTGGTGGTCATGTAGAGCCGGAAGCCCCTCATCACGTCCACCTCCTTATCGCCCACCTTCACCTGCGAGTGTGTAGGAAATGCAGGACAGTTACCATGTTGTTTTTGTGTGAGAATGTGTTTACCATGTGTTACCATGTTGTTTTTGTGTGAGAATGTGAGTGTGAGTGAATGTGTAATGTGCAGACTTGTAGCCCAAAGGTTGCTGGTTCGACTCCCGGCCTGAAAGGTTTCCTTTCGGGCGCCATTGGGGGCTGCCCCCTTGTACGGGTGAGGCATAAACGCAATTTTACGTGTGTGCTGTGTCACAATGACAATGGGAGTAGGAGTTTCCCAGTTGGACTTTCATTTCAGTATAATACACATAGTTAAAAAACAAATTGTGTGGATACAACCATTTCAGAAAGAAGCCACATGTAAACAAGTGCATATGTACGCATACACACACATGCATGTACAGTACGGACTACGGACACACAGGGCTAAAAAATCATTTTTGTATTCAATCTGCATCTAATAACATAGGAGCAGAGGGAAAAGCCTCATACGCCGACAAACACACACACACACAGACACACACACACACACACACACACTCACACACACACACACACACACACACACACACACACCCAACATACACACATACACACACACTGTGCGTGTGTCGACCCTGGACAGATGATCCCTTTTGGCCAACCCTCCACCCTCGGAGGTGTGACGTGAAAGTTAAGTAGGCCTCCCTGTTACAGTTTTTCTTGATTGCTTTGACACAGTTGTCACTCCAAAAAGCACATTTTCATACCAGTTCACGCAACGGGCTAACCAGTTAAACCAATTCTCCAAACACAACATCTTTGTTTGCAAAAGGCTACTACGTTTCCAAAATATTTAACATATGCAATAAAAGCAAACTCTGTCTTCAGTCCAATACACACTGCATAGCAGTGTATGAACACTCCCAGTCAGTCATTACACAATGGTCGTAAAAATCCAAAACACGGCTATCACGTTGACACAATTTGCCATTACTTAACACTATTGTCAATTACATAACTTTCAAGCCAGTTCCATTGTTGTTTCTTTTACTTAGCCACTGACTCTGCTTGATCAGGATCTACTGACTGAGAGATAGCAGTCCCAGTAAACACTTTGCACAAAGATTTGAGTTGTGTGTCTTCTCTTAGGCCTATGTAAAATTGTCAGTAGGCTAGGTAGTGGGTCCGTGTAACAATAATTTCTTATTGCAAAGAATTGGATTGAGAATCAGAATGCTTTGATGTACTTTTTGTTTTGTTTTTGTTTGTTTGTTTGTTTTTCTTTCTTTCTTTTAACTGTAATCAAAAATTTACTATTGGCCGATAACGGTATTACAGAAAATATGTGTAAAGTAAAATATGATGTTGCAGTACGAGAATGCACTTACAGTAAATTTTGTAAAAGAACTCCATGACAAGAACAATCAAGAAGAGGGAGTGTCAAATAGTTGCTCTGGTGTGTTCACACAACTGACGGTAGTTTCTAAAACTCAGGAGTAGATTCTTCTGTATGGTTATCAGAGCTTAAACAATGAAATGTGTACTACTTAAATGGCACATGTGTTAACTGTTTAGCAAAAACTGTGTTATACGAATGGGAAATATGTCAAGTCAACAAGAATGGGTTAACACATATGCACAATGTGTCTTTTGTTTTGCTGAAATAGTGATCATGACGACTTTGAGTGAGTCAGTTAAAAAAATTGTGTTAAAACGATCAAGAAAAACTGTTAACAGACCTCTCTGCGGAGGTCTAGGCTGAAGCTGGCTATTTACGTATTGCTCTCCTTCACCTGCAGACGTGAAAAGAACAGAAACGAACAGCAAGCTCGTTCCTGAAATTTCTAAGGACATGCTCTCAGAGGCATTGGAGGCCATGGCCTAGTTGGACGTAACAGGGTTTGAGTGAAAGGGAAGTCCTTTGTGAGTGGCCGTGTGTGTGTGTGTGTGTGTGTGTGTGTGTGTGTGTGTGTGTGTGTGTGTGTGTGTGTGTGTGTGTGTGTGTGTGTGTGGAGTGCCAGTCTGAGTGTGCATGTGTGTGTCAAAAACTATCAGTTTGTGTGTGTGTGTGTGTGTGTGTGTGTGTGTGTGTGTGTGTGTGTGTGTGTGTGTGTGTGTGTGTGTGTGTGTGTGGAGTGCCAGTCTGATTGTGCATGTGTGTGTCAAAAACTATCAGTGTGTGTGTGTGTGTGTGTGTGTGGTGTGTGTGTGTGTGTGTGTGTGTGTGTGTGTGTGTGTGTGTGTGTGTGTGTGTGTGGAGTGCCAGTCTGAGTGTGCATGTGTGTGTCAAAAACTATCAGTTTGTGTGTGTGTGTGTGTGTGTGTGTGTGTGTGTGTGTGTGTGTGTGTGTGTGTGTGTGTGTGTGTGTGTGGAGTGCCAGTCTGAGTGTGCATGTGTGTGTCAAAAACTATCAGTTTGTGTGTGTGTGTGTGTGTGTGTGTGTGTGTGTGTGTGTGTGTGTGTGTGTGTGTGTGTGTGTGTGTGTGTGTGTGTGTGTGTGTAAGTGTGTAAGTGTGTAAGTGTGTAAGTGCTACTGCATTTGTGTGTTTTGGTGTTTCAGCTTTGTGTGCTTGCACTGTATGCATGTGTTTATGCTGCATTATTTTGAGCCAATCAGGTGTTCACGTGCCATGTCTGCTTATGATCATCAGCCACAGAGGCATTGGCAGCAGCAGCTGGTGTGGTGTGGTGTGGGCATCAGAGAACGGCGCCGCCGGCAGCCTCGCCCAGGAATGTGCGAATCGATAATTAGACAACAGCAGCTGAGCTCGGAGAAGAACGCCACGCACACATGCAAGCAAAGCGAGCAAACACCCCGAGAATAGTCAGAGAAATGTGAATACGCGCACACACGTACGCACGTATGTACGCACCTATGTACGCACGCATGCACGCACACACACACACACACACACACACACACACACACACACACACACACACACACACACACACACACACACACACACACACACACACACACACACACACACACACACACACACACACACACACGCTGCTCTCACTGCTGAATAGGGAATACGTGAGACAAGACTTTCACACCTTCACACTCCTCCTACATCAGTCCTTCACAGTGGTGCCAGAGGCAGAACCAATCTCAAATGCCCACTCTTTACTGTGTGTGTGTGTGTGTGTGTGTGTGTGTGTGTGTGTGTGTGTGTGTGTGTGTGTGTGTGTGTGTGTGTGTGTGTGTGTGTGTGTGTGTGTGTGTGTGTGTGTGTGTGTGCGCGCACGTGTGTGTGCGTGTGTGTGTGTGTGTGTTTCTGTGTCCCTTTCGCACTCTCTATCTCAAAAAAGTCAGCACCATTGTTTTCACCCATCCTAAGGTACAATTTTAGTAAAAGCTACAGATATACAAATAACAAGGCCGACAGGCGGACAACAGATGCGTCCCTCTATGCCAGTTCCAACAATGCAATTTCCCACCCCCCCCCCCCAAACACCCCTACTCCTAACCTGTCAACGCCCCCCTGAGGATGTACTTTTTGTTTATTGGTCATCATGGACACTCCAAATAATGTGGCAGGCAGCAAAATGGCAAGACATGGCTTTATTTTTTGCAGTTTAGGCTATAATAAGCTTATCATTCTTGGATTTGGAAAAGAACCATATGATTTCAAATTTCACATAGATGAAGTAGGCTACATTACAAATGACCAGACATTTATTAGTATCAACCTTTTCATTAGTATCAACCATTTCAACATCATGTGCATGTGGGAAAGAATCTAAACATCGACAAATAATAAATAAATAAAATCGTTTGGGTGAATCATGTGCTTATGGGTTCACCCTTTAGGTGAATTATGCGCTTATTTTTCAAAACCAGCTTCACCGTCAAGGCACAAAGCAGTGAGCTCCCGTGCCAGAGTTTACCAAATTCAAACGACTACAAAGCAATTACGAAAGACGCGTTATGTCCTGTGCTCTCTCTGAGCGCAGCGAAAAGCACGTGTGGGGTACGAGCCCGCCAACGAAAGAACCTCCATGTAGGTTACGAGTAGGCTAACACACCGTATGTCAAATGGCCCAGATGTCTACTTGTAGTTCGAGCACCATGCTCTAATGCGCAGCGCAAACTGACTACTGAAAAGGCAGAAGTAAACTCGCTGGGAATATTAAAAGGGAGGCTCGTAGGCTACACACAGACCTCTGAACCCGAGTTTGTGGACTGGAGAAAAGCGGAGGAAAATGTGAATGTTATTACAGAAAAAAAGCTAACCAAATCAGGTCCACGTTTAGAGGAAGAGCTGCGCTGCGGGTCGCCTGTCAACTAATTACAGTCAGAGATACTGTTGCTCCTTTAGAAAAAATCTCTGTTACAGTTCCATGCCGTGGAGCGTTATGCAATGCAAACGCCCCTCTATCCATGCACAAAGGAAAATGTAAATGTTTTGAAAGGAGAAAAGCTATAACCAAATGTTACAGGTCAACGTTTAGAGGAAGAGCTGTATGCGCTGCGGGTCGCCTGTCAACTAACTACGGTTCCATGCCGTGGAGCGTTATGCAATGCAAACGCCTCTCTATCCGAGCACAAACATCTGTGTCAAAAACTGCCTGCCGACTTCTAACTCGTTCATTTCCGCGAGTTTCTGACGAACCAAAATAAAGTTGCCTTCCATTGTCCAAACGCAAAACAATAGCGAAAATTGAATGCCCCCCTCAGTTGTCTCACAATGCCATCAGCCGTCTTGCCTGTTTGGTAATATGTTCTGGCTTGCACGCATTCGCTCCGGTCCAAAATGGCAAGTCTGCCACCTTGTGGCCACAGTAAGGAACAATTGGCTTGCACGCATTCGCTCCGGTCCAAAATGGCAACTCTGCCGCCTTGTGGCCACAGTAAGGAACAATTGAAGGAATGCGTTTCAGACAAATGCGTTTCAGACGGACGGACGGACGGACGGACGGACGGACAGACAGACCCTCTTATAGAGATGCTGGGACGCATCTAAAAACCATAATCACACACCATGACATGAGCAGTACATGAAAATGACATACAGAATGGCTTATATAGAGTAGGCCCCAGGCATCTCATTGCCATGGACACACACACTTATAGATGTGGATGACAGGGGTTGTAGTGTGGTATGAGATGTCATTCCGCAGGATTTTGATGCTAAAATTGATTTTATTGCTTCATTTGCTTCATTTGGGGTCCTACTGACCCCATTATACCCCTCCTCTAGGGGGCGCTTTCTGGCCATAGCTAGTATAGCTACCGAACCCATATATCTACTAATAATTATCACATTTCCACAATCTTGGTGTCAATTACAGGGTTATTGATGATGCTGAGTCCATTTATGACAGTTTCATTATGGTCAGAAGTTGCTATTACACATATTTTGGAGATTTAAAGGCTATTTTGTCCACATACAAGCCTCCTGTGGGGGATATAACTACTATGGCATCAGTCACATTGGATCTGTGCACATAATATAAATAATAAATATTTCAATTCTATTAGGATCAGTACTGTGAGAAAATGATAGGTTTCAAGTTTTATGACCCCTTTATGCCCCCCCTCTAGGGGGCGCTTTGTCACCTCGGCCAAGATACATAGTGCAACCATAAATGCAGCAATAAAGCAAAGCAAAAAATCCTATTTTCATAATAATGGTATCAAATTAGGGGTTATGGAGGATCCTGAATCCATTTATGACAGTTCTACTGTGATCAGAAGTTGTTATGACTCATTTTTAGGTTGAGGCCACCTGTTAAACAAAACCGTTTAACAGAAGATAATAACTGTCTAAATGTGCGTGTACACCAAAGGTGACCAATGCTACCAGTACAACTGAAGTCATTATTTCTCTATGGATGTTTATATTGGCACTGACTATCAAAGAATAATTGGACTCGAAAAAACTATTAGAACAAGGTGTTCTGCGATTCATGAACGAGGCTGGCGAGTTGTGTTTACCTGATTTTATCAACAACAACAAAAATACAAATGTAATTTACAAACTTAAACTTCTAGAAAACCCCCACTGGACAGAACACCTTCCATGGCACAGTGGTTGTAATGCAAATCAAAGAGATAAATATTTACACTAGATGCTGTCAACCAACTCCTTGTCATCCCTGAGGAGCTCCTGTCCCCATATCTCAGGTTTGATGTAAAACACTTGCAGCAACCAATCATCAGGACCAGGCCAGTTCGATTTACAACTTTCAAACAGAGACATGTGGACTACACTGTTTCCAAAGCCTTCACTCATACATGGACACTTGCCAATTAGTTAGCAACAGATCCAACCAACACCACAGAAAGTGAGAAAGGCACACAAATGAGAATGAGCAGCAGCAGCTAGGCACAGAAGAGGAAACTGACCATGATGCTCTCATTCTGTCCATAAATGAACAAACACCCCAAAATCCCGAGAAATTGGTTGTATGAAGTCATCCATACTTGCTCCACCAAATCTCCACTGATATCCCAGCCATTTGAGACTCATAGAGGAGAACTCTCGTCACCTTTGCTCTTGCGTGCTCTTGAGATTCAGCGGTCACAGGGCAATGGTGACTGGATTCTGAGAGCAGGTGTTTTGCACATACGTATGCAGTGTTTGCTGCACTGTTTGCTCTTGGGGGGACACAATTGATGGAAGAGGCATTGTATGCTCCATTGAAAGTGGTTCATACTCTTCAGCAGCTCTCCGTGGAATCTTTGGTGGGAAAGCACACATCTGGGCCCTTGCATATCACATCCCAACTAGCCTGGCTATTATTGTGATGAGATTTGATGCAATTTCCTGCTCAGTCCAGGTGCATTGCAATTGCAGAGTAACATCTAGGCCTTTGGAAAATACCCAACCTCTTCAATCAGGAGAAGACACTAGAGTTTGCTCAGTTTCTTGTACAACACCTATAAGAGCAAGTGGAGAGTCTTCAACATATCATTAGTGCTTGTTGTCCAGTGGACTGGGAAGGTTATCTGGCTGACATGGGAAACCTTATCAAGTAGGCCTACGTCTTTGCATATGATCTCCTGAATTATGCTCGCCTCATGGCAGTCCATCTTGCTCAGATTAATGCTCTGAAACAAGATGATCCTATGTTCTACAGTAAGGTGATTTTGTTGCGGCCAAATCAGAGGTTCCCTTCAGTCATTCGTTCACAGATCAGAACCTAGAGTAGGAAGCTCAAGTGTCATGGTGGGAAAGTAGGACTGAGTGAAGATGCCACTGCCTTTGTCTTGTCACCACAACACCACATCTTGCTCATATTGTGATGCAGTAATTGTACCGCTCCCCTCAATCCAGCAAGTCTGTGCAAAGTGAACACTCCCAGCTTAGGTGACATGTTGCCATCAGATCAAGGGCAAAAGCTGTGAAGATGCATAATTCAATTAAGCTCTACTGCACTGGCAATTCATTTGCACTTCAGTCTCCTCTTCAGAGAAAGGTCCGAAATAGTTTGAACATTTCATTCAGGAGAGACTCCGGAGATACTTTACTTCCTTATTACACATGGAAGCAGGCTTGTGAGCTTGTGCCTAAACGAGGAGACAATTGAAAATTACTGCATAAAATGTCATTTGTACCATGCTCCCTGTGCACTATAGATGTACCTCTCTATATCCCAACTGCTGAGCCTCATGCATGCTGTTGAAAGAGCTACAGGTGAAATGCTGGTGTCCCTTCAAATGACTGACAATACACAAGCTGAACCAGAGTTCTAATTGTTGATGCTATGGTTGCAACTGGAGTTTAGTTTGATCATATCTTGAAGTGACTTATTTCCTTGTGCCAATATGCACCTGCTTAACAAGTGAAGCAGCACTCCTTAATGACCAGCACTCCTCAGTGATCAGTTGTTTTTTTAGTGTCTGCCCAATTCTTCCTTAGATAGAAAGAAGTGGTGTGGTTTTCAAGGAAGGGATTTATGTTCAAGCAGGCTGGTTACTATTCATGTTCATGCAATTTTGTATGAATTAGTTGATATTACCATTACAGCACATGATCTTTTTCACTTCGAAACTGTTACTTCAAAAATGGTTACTCTATGGGGCCTTTAACTCCAACCAAAAAGGCACTATATTAAACACAGCTACTGTTGTTGTTCATATACAAATTACACAGTTGATCAGCATCAACTTCCTGAAAGCACACAACCCCCTCTGGTTAGTTGATATTTAGTCTTTATTTCAAGGGGATCCTGGTATATTAATTTTAATCGTGTTATTGACCAATCTCATCAATTAAAGAATGACAATTCTTGACCTCAACCTAAAAATGAGTCATAACAACTTCTGATCACAGTAGAACTGCCATGAATGGATTCAGGATCCTCCACAACCCCTAATTTGATACCATTATTGTGAAAATCGGATCTTTATTGCTGCATTTATGGTTGCACTATGTATCTTGGCCGAGGTGACAAAGCGCCCCCTAGAGGAGGGCCATAAAGGGTCATAAAATTTGAAACCCATCATTTTCTCACAGTACTGACAGTAAAAGAATTGAGATCTTTATTATTTATATTATGTGCACAGATCCAATGAGACGGATGCCATAGTAGTCATATCCCCCACAGGAGGCTTGTAGGTGGACAAAATAGCCTTTAAATCTCCGAAATATGTGTAATAGCAACTTCTGACCATAATGAAACTGTCATAAATGGACTCAGCATCATCAATAACCCTGTAATTGACACCAAGATTGTGAAAATGTGATAATTATTAGTAGATATATGGGTTCGGTAGCTATACTGGCCAGGGCCAAAAAGCGCCCCCTAGAGGAGGGGTATAACAGGGTCAGAAAATTCGAAACCCATCATTTTTCAATAGTAGGACCCCAAATGAAGCAAATGAAGCAATAAAATCAATTTTAGCATCAAAATCCTACGGGAGCTGTTTTTCAGACAATTCATACCACACTATAGAGTATTTTACCATAGAGAAAAGGTTGTGTGGTCGATGGGTGGTGATTCAGAGTGCCATTAAAGCGTAAATAACACACTAGGAACATTTGGGAGACCATCCATCTACAGTAGTTGCTAAAGGTGTGGACGCTTTGCTGAGAGGAGATGGTGGACACCTGGTTGTTTTGTGTAGATAGAAAAGGGATTGAAATGTGGAAGTGTTGGAAAAGCTCAAATCTTCTTTTTCAGTAACGCTGATGACTTCCTTTGAGTACACTTAAAATATGGATAAAAAAACACTGGTGTTCTTAGCCAAAGATGTATATAAAGACGTAGAAGTACTGTTCTGAATGTAATTACAACATTGGTTCTATCGATATTACATGGTCGCAACTATGTAATGTAATGGTACTAGTGTTGTAATTACCTACATCTAAAACAGCACTTCATTTATTTGTTTGGCACACTTAGTTCCACTTCTGTAGAGGATGGGGGCAGCCGTGGCCAAATGGTTAAGGATATGCCCTTGAGCAAGGCACCTAACCCCACTGCTCCAGGGACTGTAACCAATACCCTGTGCTTAACATAACTGTAAGTCGCCTCGGATAAAAGCGTTAGCTAAGTGTAGTGTAGCAATAATAACATCTACTTCTACTTTATACACCTCTGTTCTCAGCTCACATGGTCATCTGCAGTAATTATTTTGTGAAAATTAGTTTCCAGAAACATATAGGTGGCACATTGTCGACAGGAGAAGTCATCCAAGCAAGCATCACACACTCATCTTCAGGCTTTCAAATATGCGCTTTGACCATGACACCAAAGATCCAGCCTCATTGGTATTGGCATCACTGCTAGTGAGAGCGCAGCCAAAATCCAGGGGATGGCATTTCCATTCCACTCATGTTCAGTCTAGTCCATCGAACTGCAAATTCCCTGTGATGAGAAACACCGCAAAGAACACCACTACAGCCTATCGTTAACATCTTGCTGATTAAACAGCTACATTTGTTTCTGAACAAACTGTGTATCTCTGTGTGTGCCCCCCAGAGTAAGACTCCTGAGTTGCCAATCAGCTCTGATGCTGGTTGCTGGCGACCACAGTGCAGCAATAAACCTGATTGCTAATTAGTCTTCATCAGTACCCTGATGCCTATGTGTGTGTGCAAGCCTTTGTACACGTGTAGCTGCTGTCCGCTATTTAGTATGCTTGTCTATGTCTGTCTGGTTGTGATAAGGGATTGAGAAAGCTACATTACCTCATAGGTAATCTTCTCCTGCACCTGATCCAGCTCATCAGCCGAAATGTGTGTGTGTGTGTGTGTGTGTGTGTGTGTGTGTGTGTGTGTGTGTGTGTGTGTGTGTGTGTGTGTGTGTGTGTGTGTGTGTGTGTGTGTGTGTGTGTGTGTGTGTGTGTGTGTGTGTGTTTGCGTGTGTGTGGGTGGGTGGGTCAAAGACGTCCAAAATGAAATTGTCCTTCAGTGTAACGGATACCTTCTGCCTGTAACTGTAAACCTTCTGACTGTAACTGTAAAAAACATGACTCTTTTTATTTATTTATTTTTTCCAGTGAATTCATGAAAGAATGAAACAATTTAAAAATCATGTTTTTTACAGTTACAGTCAGCAGAAGGTATCCGTTACACTGAAGGACAATTTCATTTTGGACGTCTTTGACCCGTGTGTGTGTGTGTGTGTGTGTGTGTGTGTGTGTGTGTGTGTGTGTGTGTGTGTGTGTGTGTGTGTGTGTGTGTGTGTGTGGCCAGGCTCACACACGTGTGCATGTAACAGTACCTTGTAGGTGGTGCCAGTCTTGATGAAGTTCTTCTCCAGCACCTGGTCCAGGGCGGGGTCCAGTTCCTCACCCACGTCTTCTATCAGCAGGGGGCGCCCCAGAGACAGGCTGTCCTCCAGGTGGTTACGGAAATACTTGTGGTTCAGGGACGTGATCTGTGAGAATGCGATAAGGTTTGTTACCTGTACTGTTGATCGTCGCCTATCCACACTTATTAACCATTATTAGTGCCATTAGTATTTAGTGAGCAGTTGCTAGTGCTAAATCATTCAGAAGGGCAGCCAAACCGGAACTAGCAGACCGGAAATTCCGTAGAAGCACGAGAAATGTTGAAATGGGCGAGGTTAGTTCTTGAGGTAATAAGGTGGGTTCTTAACTTAACTGTACTGTAGGTTTGTGGTTCAAGGTGTTCTGGTTCATGTTACCAGAGCCATGTCTGTTTTCACCAGAGCCATGTCTGATATTGATCATATCTGCAAATGAACTGAAACCACTTACGATGGACACCATGATGAGTTGGGATATTGAAAGCCTAACCTGCAACTCATTCTTGGCCTCCTTGTTCTTGATCCAGATCTTGCCCTGGGTCTGGGGGTCGATGAGGAGCGGGAAGCGGGCGGCCTTGGTGACGATGATGCCATTCTGGATGGACAAGTCGTCGTTGGGCAAGCCCTGCAGGTTCCACTCGCTCACGGTGGGCGCGTCGATCAGCATCTCTGTCAGGTTGAGGTTGGTGCCGAACGGGATGCGGCGCGTGCGCATCTCCTGCTGCCAGTCCTGCAGGAGAAAGTTCCGGAACTCCTGGTTGAAGGGTCCGGAGTAGGACAGGAATGCCGTCGCTAGGAGCACGTCACCTGTGGATTGGGGAAACACAAAAAAGCACAATTTTACCAACCATACTGTCACTAGAGTATGTTGTCCTGTACAGTTTTCAATGTTGTCCTGCGCTCTAGGTAAAGCACTTTTGGTTGCTGTTGATTTTAAATGTACTACACACATCAATATCATCTGATTTCATAATTAGTGTACATTTTATTTAAAGTGCCTTTCATGGTACCTAGGGTCACAACATAGACATTTCTATGAGATAAAAGCTAAACTACAAACCCCAACTCCGATGAAGTTGGGACGTTTGGTAAACAGTGAATAAAATCAAAATGCTATCATTTTCAAAACATTCAATCTATTCATTAGATGGAGAATAGTGAAAAGACAACATATTAAGTGTTAAAACCGAGAAAAAATATTGTTTTGGGTGACATATGTACTCATTTCTAATTTGATAAATCCAACACGTCTCAAAAGAGTTGGGACGGGGATCAGTGAAATTTAGTAAACATCCAAATAAGATAAAACAACAAAGAAGAACATTTCAAAATGAATTGTACTGACGGACAATATAGGTGTCCAGGTATAAGATCATCACAGAGAGGCTGAGTCACTCAGAATTAAAGATTCAAAGGGAATAATTACCATAGTTATTACATACATTTTTGAATTCCCTTTGATTTACCACGATTGAGTGTATATAAGACATATTTTTGTTAATAAAATCATTGTATAGGTTCATGACATCATGAAATATATATTGGCTATAGTCTCACTCTAATTCCTGGAGTGCTAGAGCTATTGAAAATTTACCATATTAAGAATGCTTAATGCATGAAAATGACACAGGAGTTTAACATTCTCCTAAGCACCTGAGCTCACTTGAAATAGACCCAGAAGACATGGGAAACTGTCCTTTGCTTACAGAAGTCAGCAGAAGTTGTAGAAGTCCATTCTTTTTGACAATAATAGAGCATTGCACATCCTGTGCTACAGTGAAAATGGACCATCCAACTTGTGTTAGTGCTAGCTTCAAAAGTCAGCCTCCATGATGGCATGCGGATGCAGTAGTG
>NC_085861.1:55405511-55408011 GCF_034702125.1 Engraulis encrasicolus | reverse complement strand
CGTACTCGGTCTGCACCACGTCCAGCTCCGCCTGCTTGGCGTCCAGCTCTGCGCGGGCCTTCTGTAAGTCCACGTTGGCCAGCTCCAGACGGTTCTCCTGCACCGCCAGGTTGGCCTGAGGGGACATGCAACATTCATGGGTACTTTGCAGTTGTGAGTGTGTGTGTGATTGCGTGTGTGTGCATGTCTGTGTTGTCACTGCAAGGTCAATGTAGATATACAGAGGGAGGTAACAGTGTGCATGTGTGTGTGCGTGTTTGTATGCTTACGCGACCCGTACGCACGTGTGTGTGTGTGTGTGTGTGTATGTGTGTGTGTGTGTGTGTGTGTGTGTGTGTGTGTGTGTGTGTGTGTGTGTGTGTGTGTGTGTGTGTGTGTGTGCGTGTGGGCGTTTGTTGTTGGGCTTACGCCATCTAACACATCTGTTGCAGCTACTGCTGCGCTAGTGCTGTCCAAGTGAAGCAGCACGAAATCAATGGAGGACCATCTGCGAGCATGTACTGTACTATACGTAAGAGTAGTAGAGTAGAGAGTAGAGTAGTTTATTTGTCACATACAAAGCCATAACCAAGGTTACAGCTTGTAGTGAAATGACGGTTCTGGTACAACTCCACCGTGCAGAGATCATAAGACTTAAAATGTGAACATAAATACACACATTAAATAAATAAGCAGTATAGAAAATGTCCATAGATGTCAGATTGTCCATAGATGTGTCGATCGAGGCGAGAGTTGGGCGCGTCGCTTTACAAAGCAGACAGCTGTGCGGTGTCCGAGGCTCCGGGTGGATACGGTGCTAGATGAGATGAGACTACACATCGCGGGTGGCAAAACTGCATGCTCTCACCCCACGCTATAGGCAACACTGATGGTCCCCACTCATCTGGTTTCCGTGACCTCTTGTAGTCAGTAGTGCAAGGCTTGTCGGGATGACAATGTTTCTCTGCCAGGCCGGTTGGTAGGCTATGCGCATTCTGATCTCCATGGAGTTCCGTTGCGCTGCGGTGATCCGACAACATCGATTTGGATTAAGAAATAAAAACAAAAATGCAGACGGCAATAAATAGCACTAAAAAGTGCTTTCTATAAATACATCATCATATCTGTCCGAAATGTTGACTTCATATGGACTAAATAGATTTAAAAGATGAAAAAATTGCACGGTTTTGACGGAGTTACCAGAGAGGCAGCCAAACAATGCGGCGCCATGGCAACACCCCAAGGCAACCTGGACAGTGTGTGCTGGTGTATGCTGGTGTGTGTGTGTGTGTGTGTGTGTGTGTGTGTGTGTGTGTGTGTGTGTGTGTGTGTGTGTGTGTGTGTGTGTGTGTGTGTGTGTGTGTGTGTGTGTGTGTGTGTGTGTGTGTGTGCGTGTGTGTGTGTGTTCGTGCGTGCGTGCGTGCGTGTGTCCGCACTTGCGTCTGTGCTTGCGTGGGCGGGGTGTGCACTTTGCATTTTCCCAAGTGGCTGTCCACCTATATCCAGTTGCCAGTTCAACTGTCTTATGCACACTGTCACATGTACACAACACAAGGCAGATAGAGGGTGCATGCGCACACACACACACACACACACACGCACGCACGCACGCACGCACGCACGCACGCACGCACGCACGCACGCACGCACGCACGCACGCACGCACGCACGCACGCACGCACGCACGCACGCACGCACGCACACACACACACACACACACACACACACACACACACACACACACACACACACACACACGTCGGATGACAACAAAGGCACAGTTTACGAGGGGAGTGAGTCTCATCAGGGAAAGGGAATCAGGGAATAAAAGACCAAACAAGAGACAACAGTGTCCTCTTTGTTCATGTTCATGCCTCTAGGAACGTAATGTGATTCCCCCTCCCCTTCTTTTGTCCTTAACTCCCGCCTTGGGAATGAATTCACTACTGTGCATGAAATGATATGCATGTCCACCAACTACAGTACCAGTTGTCTTGTGTGGATCAGGTGAGTATAATGTGATCAAGGGTGTGGATAGTAGTTGACTGGATTCAAGTTGTGATTCGCAAGGTAACGACGTGGTCAGAGTCAACCAGAAACACCTCTGTGTATGAAATGTTGCATACTTTCTATTGCCTTGTTCCAGGCACACCTTGTCTCATTTCTTAAGACTGGTTGGAGCAAGCCACAGCCGATAAGAATAG
Source organism: Engraulis encrasicolus (assembly GCF_034702125.1). Taxonomy (NCBI): domain Eukaryota; kingdom Metazoa; phylum Chordata; class Actinopteri; order Clupeiformes; family Engraulidae; genus Engraulis; species Engraulis encrasicolus. Next base: position 55,405,828 of record NC_085861.1, on the reverse strand, counting down.
GGTTTTTTGTTCTACTGATTACCTGCCCCATCCGGGGAAGGACTCGAACCCCGACCTTGGGGGTAGTAAACTGGGCCTCTGGCCACTACACCAAAGAGCCAGGCTCATTGGCGTGACAGTCAGAACACACCAACAACCCTAGTCACTCCATCTCAGTCTGCCTGTCTATGTGCCTGCCCGACCGCAGTGTTTTGGCTCGCCTGCGGCTGGCACCAAACAGACATCATCACATGTAATAATGCCTCTAGCATTGAGCAGGGGGTCAGGTTGCTATCTCTGATTGCACTTGTTTTCCCTGTGTTTCACATCCGTCTCCT
>NC_085861.1:55373011-55398011 GCF_034702125.1 Engraulis encrasicolus | reverse complement strand
TGTGTGTGTGTGTGTGCGTGTGTGTGTGTGTGTATGTATCAGTGGCCGTGTTTACCTTTATGGGCATGGGGGTGTGTGGTATACGCATACAAGCTCATCTGTGTTTGTGTTTGTGTTTGTGTACGTCCATCCGTCCGTCAGTGTGTGTGTGTGTGTGTGTGCGAGCGTGCGTGCGTTTGTGTGTGTGTGTGCTCGCCATTGCGCTTATCATTCAGAGCCTATCCCCGCACCTGGGCCGCTCCATTGATGCTGTGACGTGATTAATCATGTGTATTGATGTTTGATTAGCACGGCTAGCGGCAGGAGCAGGTGCTTGAGCTCATCCATCATGGTCGCCAGTGACGCTTGATGGGGCCACGCTGTGACTAACACACTCCCACAAAAGAGGTCCCATGGGGACGAGATCGGCATGATCAACTCGATCGATCGACTTGATTGATGCCATGCAAGGACAAGAGAGTTCAGGTGCGCAATACGTCAAGGGGACATTTTAGATGTGCCTAGTTTCACAATGTTGTGAAGAAGATGGATATTATGGGTTTGGGGTCAACAAATCAAAAGCTGAATTATTTTAGTTGTGTTTTGTTCTGACCACGGTGTGTGTCAATGTATATGGGTTTCTGAAATATGTTCTCTCCATCCTTGAAACTACTAATACATGACAATGAATGGGTTAGATTGTCCTATTGGGGTGTTATTGTAGCGGTCCCAATATAATATTATGTATTTGATTTGGGCACCACTACAAAGCTCTGCGACTGCAACTCTGGCAAAGTTGCCTCGCAAAACCAAGGGTGGGATTAAACCCCGAGATATGAAATGAAGAAATAGTGTATCCCTCCGCTCATCAAGCTAATGGAAAAGCTTCAATTTAATTAGCTTAGATTGGGTGGGAGATGAATTCCATGAGATTTGGCCTCACTAACTCGGTTGTGCAATTCTGTGCAGCACCACAACAAGTCTGCCGTCTCATTGGATATCTAGAGCATCGCTTACCATGTCTGCAATCTGATTGGTTACTTAGAGCAGTGTTTCCCAACCAGGGGTACGTGTACCACTAGGGGTACGCGAGCACACCTCAGGGGGTACGCGGGAAAATGTGATAATGACAATTGACACTCACCATGTCCGCCTTCTTACTGGCTACCTAGAGTGTCACTCACTATATCTGCTGTCTCATTGGCTACCTAGAGCATCACTCACTATATCTACCATCTCATTGGCTACATAGAGCGTCACTCACCATGTCAGCTTTCTCATTGGCTATTTGCAGCTCCTTCTCCTTCACCTCCAGCTCCCGGCTGAGTGCCGCCACTGATTCAGACGCTTCCTTCAGCTTCTGCAGCCCAGTGTTCATCCTGTTCAGTAGACACAAACAAGTCAAGTGAACACAAACATAAACGCAAGCAGTCGGGTGTAAACTCATACGCATTTGCATGCAGTCATTTGGGAGAGGTGTTTCATCTCCTTGGGCTTCAGAAGTGTGGGACATCAAACAAACAGCACATCAAGAGGAAGACACCCTCACAAGCTACATCACAGAAAAAATGTGTTTCTCTTTTATGATATGAAAAGCATTTGAGGAGAGAGATTCAAAGATAATCAAAGCCTAAATAAACATCTTTGAGTGCACATTTGTTGTTCAAACATAAATTGGCAGATCACTTTAAAAGAAAAGAAAAATGCAATCCCACTGGTGTATAATTAGTAACATTTACTGTGAGTGCTAATAAGACACTTGTAAGACCCATTTGATGAGAAGATTATGATAACACACATGTTAGCCATTTATACATGTCAAATTACTGTCTGTATAAGTGAATTACAGGATATGTGCAAAATGAAGGTCCTATTAGGCCTACTGTAGGGTCCAAATAACAATTATATCCATAAAAAAGGCCTTATCGACAAATCTGTGAATACAAGTCTAACAAATGATTCATTACACTTAACACCTGTCTTATAAGTCATTTGACAGTTAGGAATCCATTAGGGGCTTACATGCAAACCCTATTCTAAAGTGTTACTGATTAGCAACCTACACCCCACCTACAGGCAATGCCTATGCAGACAATAAACTCTTGTCTCAAACTCTGCGAGTTGCAGTCAGATCTGTGGTCATACAGCCCTCAGATGGTGGCAATGAAAAAAACGAGTCCCTCCTTCTCATCAAAGTTGCCTATGCCTGATTTAACCACAGTGAGTCGTTCAGATCACCCTATCTTAGTTAGAGACCTACTTTAACAAATGCTATTCTGGCAAATACCACAGTAGAGCAGTGATACTGGATACAGCAGCCAGCCCTGTGTTACTCTTACATCAGTGATAGAGCCCAGATCAACTCTAGTGCGTGCTACTGCCATACATCAGTGCCAGGAAAACATTTGCAAACGCTCGATCATGCTGACAGGTGGACATTTAGCTTCGATTTACACACACACACACACACACACACACACACACACACACACACACACACACACACACACACACACACACACACACACACACACACACAAACACACGCATACGCGCGCACACACACACACGCACACACTCACTCACGCGTGCGTGGCGCACACACACACTCACACACGCACGCACGCAGGCACGCACGCAGGCACGCACGCACACACGCACGCACGCACACACGCACGCACGCACACTAATAGCCCTCCTTAGCGGCCGGCGGGCAGGCACAGGGTTAGTGGAGGTCAGCAAGGTTCTCAGTGTCGCTGCCTTTGGTTCGTTCACCACCATTTACCACAATGCACTGCACCATAGTACACCATCCCACGCCACAGTGACCGCCTTGCTGAGAACAATCCATCATGTCCCCTATCCCACTGCAGCATACTGTGAGGGGTGATGTACGACTCTACGTTTGAACACTGGAAAGAAAAAGGTCTCCCCTCTCGCAGGACCAGAGGTTATTGTGCTTTCTAGCAACCCCTTATATTTCCAAAATGAGAACATTCTTCCTGGTTCCTGGGACCTCGTGAACTAAGGCTTATGTAGTATGTATGTACATATCCTACCGAATGTTTGTATTTGTGAAAATATGAAAAAATACACATAAACAATAACAAAAAATCAGGTGCATGCATAAACAGGAGTTTGCACACATTCTCTGGGTACAGTAGATCCGTTTGCACGAGAAGTTGTCTATGTAGCTTTTATGGGCATGAGCAAGCTTTGTACTGGTCTTCAGGCTCCCAAAAGACGTCTGTAAAAGGGCTTTTTGCGTCACTGTGGTTGTGCTATTTGTTTATCTGCTTGTTGGACTACAACTTTGCATACACTCTTGTGAAGGCTAGAATTGGAAATGAAAACAATAATGATATTTATTTTGGTGTGTTGATCCAGATCACTGTCTGGATTCAGGAATTGTTTAAATGAATTTTATCTTTATCTCTGGTAAATCTCTGGTATTTTATCTTTCTCTGGTATTTTATCTCTTGTTGGAAGAGGTCTGCACTTTCTACGTGTTTTTAGTTGTCATTATTCATGTTTGGAAATGTAATTACACTTAATTAAATTTTATTACGAGGACATTTCACACAAACATGGCAGCTGAAGAGGCAGAGTGAAAAGGCTGTAATGAAATAAATAAGTGGTAGATAAAGGCCTAGTTATAAATGTGTGACAGCATATTGAACCTTGAGGTGCCTTGCGATCGAATGAGAGCACACAGGTCATTTCTGGGATGCCACACAAAGCCACTCGAGACGTGACACAATATATATCAGAATGGATCAGACAAATTGAAAACATGATTGGGTTCTGAAACTGGGCCCTTGCACTTTTATTTCTTTGACAAGAAACTCCACTGGCCTCCACTGGACAATGAAGCCGAGGCAATCGTGTCTGGGAATACACTGGACAAGATATTGCCCTTAACCAACCACAACAAAGGAGATTTAAGGTACAAATCTAATAGAAAGGAAATTCAATATTTTATATATAAACAGTGATGAGCCACAAACCAAAATGCAGCAACTGTGTATATTATAAAATAAATTTAAACTGCAAATATACTTTGTAACATTTACTGTATAATCTAATTCTTACTCATTCTTTATGAACAGAAACAGAACTGAGTCATTTTGCTGTTAGTTCAATTTTTGGTCCACTTAGAAGACAGAGTTTGGTTCACTTAAAGGGAACTAAGTGTGGAAATACCCTTAGACTAATTGCTGGTGTAATCACCACCACTTTACAGGGCAGAATACCAGCAGAACAGGATTATGTGTGCGTGCAGCAGACTGGAGATTTTTACTAATATAAAGAAGATAACATTCATCACACGGACTCCATAGGCCCTCTACAAGTCTTCTAATGTTCACTCTACAAGTCTTCTAATGTTCACTCTACAAGTCTTCTGTTGTCCAGTCTTGCACTTTAAATGTCTGTATGAGCACTGTCTATGTCCATACTGTCTTATGTCCATGTATAAGTACTGTCTATGTCTATACTGTCTATGTCCTTACCTAGATTAGTCTATGTCTGAATGGGAAAGCAAGAAATGTAATTTCAAATTCTTTGTATGACCAGTGCATGTAAAGAAATTGACAATAAAACCTACTTGACTTGACTTGACTTGATCATCATGATGACACATAAGTCCATTTAAAACTTGTGCCTGGAAAAGGCATTATGTAAGACCATCGATAAGGGCACATTGGAAACATTCTCAGCAGTGAGAGGAGTAGGTGGTAGCAAGACCTCTTTGTGATTCCTGCTTTAGACTCTTGTATGGGGGTGGTCAATAGGTCTACATCTGAACCCAAGGTTCAATACATAACTGCAAGAAAATATGTGTAAAAATGTGATCATCTGAGCAATGTTGTAGGTGGAAAACATATTGAACAGTGACAGTATAGCAGGGGTCTGAAGTCTAGCTGCTTAGAGTAGGAGTTCCACAAGGGCCAGTCTGTTCATTGTTTTATAATTATGTAAATTATCTGGTGCTCATCATACAGTATATGCAAGGAGCCACCCACCTACAGTACCATCTCCTGGCGAATGCTATTGATCTTGATACACATTGGGGGCGATGAAGAGACGGATGTACTGTGTTGTACTGCACCATGTCTTTGTCTTTGTCCGTGTGTGTGTGTGTGTGTGTGTGTGTGTGTGTGTGTGTGTGTGTGTGTGTGTGTGTGTGTGTGTGTGTGTGTGTGTGTGTGTGTGTGTGTGTGTGTGTGTGTGTGTGTGTGTGTGTGTGCGTGTGTATTGTACACTAAGCCTTGTTTTATCCTACTGTCTTTAGGAGTGTTAAATGTTCCAGTGTTAAATGTGTATGTCCATGTCTTTGTATGGGACAGAAGAGAAACATGGTTTCAATTTCCTTGCATGACCTGTGAATAAGAAGAAACTGACAACAAAGTTGACTTGACTTAATGTGATGATAAAATGACCCAAATGATGTGGTTGAAAATTGGTCTAAAGTATAGTACAGTCATGGTGCAGTGCACTGGAGTTTAGTAGTCAATAGAGTCGTTATTAAGAATAGTTGAGGGAACTGCTGGGATCAATTCACCCGAGTCATTGATTTTACATTTCCCCTGTGAAGAGCATGTGCCGCAATAATTATGGTTTTAATGGGATTCTGGAATCATACTGTATACTGACACAGTATAATTATTGAATCAATGCAACCCCACAGATCCAACGGATAGCTATTTGACAGCACTTGGTTGTCATACCATAAGGGGATTTGCCATGTTGAGGCTGGCTCCTGGCAACATACATACTGCTGGTAACTGTGTGGTGTGTTATATCACAATGACTGCTGCTTGTTTCTGAAAATACAATGGTTGGCCGTGATGTTTCAGTTTCTGTACTATGCAGCTGTGCACTGCACTACACCCACATGAAATTACACTTTACAGACACTTTTATCCAAGACAGACCTCAGTTTGGCAGATTTTTTCCTCTGCCATGTGCATACCATTTGGCAGAGGGCTTCAAAGGTGCTTATGCGTGGGGGTTTAATGAAGATTGCCCAGACCTTTCAAGGTCCAGTCCAGGAAACATGGTATGAAATCAGTTGCCTGATTTTCATCGACTTTCAGATCTCGTACCGAGATTCTGGTCTGACCATGAAGATAACGAATAACGTTTCCAAAAGGCATGGTTGACCCACCTCCCCTTGTTTTGCAAATGGTCGATGCCAGAAAGGATTGCGCCGAAGTTTAAACCAAACATTTTCTTATTCCCAATAGAACGTCTCTGCTCGTCACACCCAGCGCCTCTACCCAGGGCCGTTGGAGATGCTCAAAGTTGATTGGTTCCCAACAAAGGTAGAGTTCCCCAGCCCGGTGGAGCTCAGAAAGTACTTGAACAAGCTCTTTTCCTGACTAATTTTGCAAGGCCAAAGGTGTTGCATAGCCTGGCTACCAAATCAGTGGCTTCTACTCTACAGGGTACAGATTATGTCCGGGTGAGAGTCCATGCTATACGGCCCATGGATGGGGTTTTACAGAACCACCCGCATTCTTCCAGATGGTACAGGTATCAAACCTAAAACCTTTCAATTCCACAGTAATACAAGATGCACCAATTAGGCCACGGTTGCCTGTACTTTTACTGCCTGCGTGACAGTACCTGTTGGCCAGGGTCTGCAGCTCGGACCGCTTCTCCTGGTAGATGGTCTTGTAGCCCTGGATGAAGGACAGGTACGACTTGGGCGTGATGTGCGTGGCGCGGCGGTAGCGCTGGAAGTACTCCACGCAACGCTCGGCCACACCGTCCTGGAATGAGCCCATGCACTGCACCACCTCCGCCTTCACCTGGCCCGAGCAGTCCACCTCATAGCTGGACAGGAAGTGCTCCGAGACTGGGGAAGAAGAGGTGGGTGGAGGGGTGAGGCAGAGGGTGAAAACAGGACAACGATGGTGGGATGTTGGAGGGAGTTAGGTGGATGAACGGGGATGGGCGTGGAGGAGGAAGGAGGAGTGTGGCATGGAATGAAAATACGTACAGCTTCAATAGGTAAGGTTGTTCAAGATTCAGTACAGCAAGTACAAATCAACACACCAATCACCAAAGGACTTTCGCAGCACTGAAGCCAAAGTCAAACAACTTTCAGTAGAAATAAAAGTCACATTCACAACACACTCAGCGCACACACACGCATGCACACATGCGCACATCCACACGCGCGCGCACACACACACACACACACACACACACACACACACACACACACACACACACACACACACACACACACACACACACACACACACACACACACACACACACACACACACACACACACACACACACACACACACACACACACACATGAACCTTTTCTAGCAGATAAATTAAAACTGACAGAAGCGATTGTTCTGTGCTCTTGTCTCTGGTTTGTTATTGTGACTGTGCTTATTGTTTTCTTAAACAAAAGGTAATTGCTTCTTTGATTACTTTAGGACATGAATAGTGTATGAGCTAAAAAAGAAAAGAAAAATAACATGCATAATTGTCACACACTTTAAGCTTTGAACAATAGTTTGGCAATTTGGCTTCTTCTTTCCCTGTGTATGACTGACTCCGCAGTCATGTGCACAAGATGAAGCATAGTTACTCATGCTTGACACACACACCAATGACAGCAATAAATTGCATTGTAAACATCCAGTTTTGGAACATGCTGTTCAATCATCAGACAGGTTTGCGTTTGGGTGGACAAAATGAAACATATACAGTAAATGATCTAACAAATGAATAAGTGAATGAAAAACCTGGAAAACTTTTTTAGTATGACTTCTTTGTCGGCCAGTAAAGTGTGATTGTGAAATAAATGAAAAGATTCAGGCAAAATAAATTTGGAGATGATTTTGGCTGTTGACACCTAAAAAGCTTTCCTCTAAATCCTATTGGTGACAGGAGATGGCAAAAGTATAATTAAACCTTTCGGCTTTAGTCGCTATCAAATCATGATAGAGCACCTGCTTTCAGGCTTATCTGAAAGTATTAGGTCAGCTCAGAGAGGCACAGTATTTGACACCTTTTAACTGATTCCAGGGCTTGAAGGGTTCATTGGAGCAGTATGGATCCAAATACAAAAATGTAATTAAAAAAGATGGATTTTTGTAACTTGGATAACATGTACTATAACCCCATACAGTTATTCTTATGTATATGGTACTGTATACGGAAATTAATTAGGCAATTCCTTTATTGGGTCTAGATATGCATACCGTGCAATTTGATACAAGACAAAGGGGGTGGGAAGATTCAGTTAGTCTTATCCCTTTAGGGTCTTTGGGCCCGGTAGGCCTGCTCATTAATCCACCGAAGGGTCTATGGGTCGTAACTCGTAACGGATTTCCAATGTCGCTTACTCTATGCTGAGGATGCTTGTTATTTTCTACATTTCTGTTTATGTTCTATTTATGATGCCATAGCATCTTTGAGCCAACGGCTGAGCAAGTGCATGGCACAATATGTAGGCATACTGTCATTTATTACTTTCTATGATTTTGCATTTACATAGTACAGTACAATATGTTAATGCTGCCTCCATCTGTCACCAGGACATCTGTGGGCCAGCAGCTGAACCAATCCATGGTAGGTAGCCTAGGGGTGGGCAATATGACGATATTAAATCGTGAATCGTGATATCAAGATTGTCTTTAATCTGCCAAAGTGGAGGAATGGTGTAGAACGTTTTGCAGTGAGGAGGATTACTATCAGCATCAGAGTGATGTCTTCTTAAGTAGTGTTGTTGCCTTCACCTTCATTTTTAACATTATTGTTCAATTGTGCACTTTATGAGAGTGTCATCAGTGTGTTAACATTTTACCAACTGCAAATTACAAATTGCAAGTATATGACAGTTGTTTTTTATTGTTTTTATTTTTCAATGGAAGATTGTGATAAAAAAAATCGAAATCGAGATCACAAATCGTGATATGACATTTTTGCCATATCGCCCACCCCTAATGTAGCCATACAGCCATTTCTTTTTTCTATGAATGAATTTACATTTTTGGCTTGCTTTATGTTTCAATTACTGTTGGTGTCAACTACCTACCTTTTGGCCAGCGACTGAACAAGTCCATGGTACAGGCATACATTCATTTCTTATTTTCAATGAATTTACATTATTTCCATTTATATGTATGTTGGTTTTGGGCCTACCTGCCACCAGGGCATCCTTGGGCCATCGGCTGAACCAGTCCATGGTGCATCCGGAGATGAGAGCGGGGAACTTGAGGGCCCGCGTGCGGAACCTCTCCCCGACGGGAGAGAAGCACAGTACCACGTGCAGGTTCTGGCGGACACGGCCCATGAAGTACTCATACAAGTTCTCATTGGTGGGCGGTCGCCGCGGGAACTCCCGCTTCATCACCGGGATGAGGTCGCTGAGGATCTCGTCGATCTCGTCTCGAGCAAACAGGTTCGACACCTGCGGGACCGCAAAACGGGACACAACACTTTTCATGGACTCCTGTCCAATTCTTATTTGCTCTAGCACTTAAGTGTTAACCTGGTTCTAATTTGTGCATTTCTGCTCAGTCTCACAAGCTAGTTGAAGATCTGGGTGGATTTTCTGATGAGTTCAGATCCACAGCTGCAAGGCTGCCAACCAGTCAGGATCGCAAGTTTCATAGATGTGATTGTGACATAGTAAACGTTTCAAAGAAGTGGAGAAGGGAAAACAGAAGATGATAGTTGTTTCAAACAAGAATGGAGGCTCGCATGAACTTTGTGGTCAACATCGATTCTGCAATTTCTACGGTATTTTGGAATAGTGAGTAGATACTATCAGACAAGTGGTTTCTCCAATAACACGCAAGGATTTTTGGTGAAAATCCACACCTTCGGAGAGCTAAGCATATAGTCATAGTTCCAAATAAATATTTACATTCAGACGAATGTAAATATTTCGCAAGAGCCAAGTTACATATTTTGTTCAATTTTTTTACTGTTACTTTTTCCTGTGTTGTCTCGTCTCAACAGAATAGGTTTGACTCCTACGGGACAGCAAACTTCCTACAATACATCACTTCTGATGTAGCCCCTTAATGCGCGCCGTACCTCCAGTGGCGCGCTGTAATAGACATTGAAATGTAACTACCATAGCACTACAGTACTATGACACATTATAGGCCCTTTAGCAATGCACCACGACTTGGTCATTACCATACTGGTAACAACAAATTTATAAAGCCGCGTCTTAAGGGGTTAAATTCGCACTAGCATTTATTCTTTTTTCACTCTTTTACATATTCATTGCTAAAAATAGATTACATACTGTACATGAGCATTAGTGGTGTCAACAATGACCGATTCGGCAATGCAATCCAATGCGGGGCATGGACGATCCAGAATCGACCCGGCAAGTTCCAGAATCGATCCAGCAATTTTTGTTAAGTTTCAATTACTTCCATGGATATTTCGGGAGCAAATGAATGTTAAATCAAATGAAAGCAATGATACAGACTGATACAGACTGATACAGACTGATACAGAAAACAGCCAATAAATTGTTGCTCAGTATCTGACTACTTGTATTGCCTCATCATGACTGATTCAACATTTGCTTTGCTTTCAGTAGAAATGTAATGCATTGCAATGCATTGTAGAATTGAATCGGATCGGATCGCATAGAATCGAATCGAATCGAATCGAATCGAATCGAATCGAATCGCTACCTCCAGAATCGTGATCGAATCGGATCGTGAGGGCAGTGCCGATCCACACCACTAATGAGCATACTGAGCAGTATAATTAATAAATTATGCATACTACAAATGTATGCAGCCTACTACTTAATCTTTGGACCTTTTTAATAAGAGCAATTAATGATATATTTTAGATGAACCAAAGCGCTCTGTCACCAGACAACATTGGGTGGCAAGAAGTCCCTTGTGTAGATTTTTGTAAGCGCAATTATTATGTAAACAGTATGTCAGTGGTGTTAATTTTTTTGTTGAGCTCAATATTGAGCAGGACAACATAATGTAAACACTATTTCATCTCCACAGTTTGTACCTTGATGGATGGCTTTAATCACTAAATCCATTAATCACTCTGCAAACGAGCTCAGGGACTGCAGCAGACATGCATGTCAACATTAAAATGCCTGAAGTGAAGTGTGAGTGATTGAGTGTAAAATCTCTCAGCATGAGGGGGGTGATGGGAATGCATGGCCCTCTTAGGAATCCTGATTTGGAATGAATAATCTCTCCCAAGATGCCTCAACACACACACACACACACACACACACACACGTCACGAGCAGCACAGCCTCACCTCTAATCATCTATCTTTTCTTGTGATCACGTTTAGCACTCCCACTTCATTGCAGCGAGACCCCTTCATACCCCTCTTACAGTACATGCGAAATATAGGCACACATTGAGGATCTTGTGGACAGCCTGACATGAATGACATACTGTATTTTATGGCTGGTTCTAATATTGACTTTTGGAGCAGAAGCACATTTGCTTCTTCGGAGATTAATTTAATGGCGTATTTACCGGTATGAGGACCACACGTGCTTATAGAAATGGAAATTTAATACTTAAATTTGGATTTCTGCTTGTTCAGTCCCTTGCTCACATTCCCCACCGGTACATAATGTCTTGCCAATCAATATGCCATTAGCTAAGAGTTTGTTTAACTTTTACAGGGTTGTGCAAAAACAGTAGCTAGGAAACCTACAGCGCTGCCGTTGATGTGAACAGAGAATGCAACTGTGATCTGTCATGTGGAAAAACTGGCGGTTAATGGCTGAAGCTGGACACTAAGCTCGGCAGGGATGTGCTCTCTGTCTCTCTCTCTCTCTCACTATCTCTCTCTCTCTCTCTCTCTCTCTCTCTCTCTCTCTCTCTCTCTCTCACTATCTCTCTTCACACACACACACACACACACACACACACACACACACACACACACACACACACACACACACACACACACACACACACACACGTGCGCGCGCGCACGCGCTCCCACACACACACACACACACACACACGCGCGCGCACAGTTTACTTCTTTATTTGTGCCCACAATTCAAAATTGAGTTTCCATAGACACAAATTTGTCAGTTGCAAAGATACTCAGGCATGAACTAGATAAGTGTCACCACAGTGATCAATAGTCCGTGGGGTAAAAGTCTCAAGGATATACACAGCACCTTCTTCTCCATATGTGTCGACTACCAATTATTGATGATATTGAACAATATTTAAGCAAGCTTTTTGCATTCATTTTTGGGAAGCCTAGCATCCTTAGCCCCCTAGTGGCCAGTCTATGCACGTGGCCCAAACTTCCAAATACAAGCACTATATATTGGCATTTGTAGCCCATCACAGTGATTTCCTGCACAAGTGGTTGATACTTCATTAGTTTCTCACAAAACGTTTCTTCTAGATATGAGTCAAAGCAACATCCTACTTCCACTATATCAACAGTTCGATTGTCCTCATCAATGATAGTGATGTCTGGTTTAGTTGCATTCAGTCCATTAAAAGCAGTTGGATTCTGGTTTAGAGCAAACATTTGGGATTTTAGAACACAGTTTGTATACATTGTTACAGGTGAGGGGCAAACATATTGCAGTTTTTCTAACAAAAGGTCTATACTACGGTCATGCCTGGATATATACAGCTTCTTGTAGAATGTGCAGCCATTCAGTACATGCGACATGGATTCTATGACTTGAGTTTGTCCATGGTGTATACAGAAGGGGGTGAATGAGTTGGGGTACCAGACTGAAAGGTTGAATCGGGTTGGTAGTACTTGCAGTCTACTCTTTGCTGTAAAAGTCTGAATGTCCTCATCAATAGATGCGTTTTTAAATATGCTGTGGGAGATTGACTGGTCTGCTGAGGAAATACAAGCTAATTTTCCCTGCATTTTGAGCCCAGTCCAGCGCGTTTTGCGCTGCTGGTGTTTGATTGACAGCAGAGACGCGCGATTGCATGCTGGAAGGAATGTGCGCTCTCCGTCATCCCCAAATGTTGCACAGACGGTGATTGTTGCACTCCTAATAATAATGTTCTCGTCTACCAGTCCTGACTGAGACCAGTGTAAATTGACTCCGCTCCAGTTACACAAGTCGTTGAGGTCTGGCCAATCTGACCTAACTCCAAACCCGACTGCTCTTACGTCCAGCTTTCCATTGGGTTTCTTCCTAAAACCAAGGAAACTGGGTTCTGTTTCCTTGGCTTGGGGGACTTTGCGCTTTTTCATGTCGAGAAACAGCGACGCACGGGCCATTTCTCGAACAGTTTGATCGTCGTTGTTTAGCATTCGAACTAAGTGGGCCAGCCTAGTCGCGATATAGGTCCATTCAATGTCTGGTACCCCTAGTCCACCCTCACGCGCAGAATGGTGGATGAAGTCACGGGTGGTGTGGCTATTCAGGCCAAACCACCTCCTTACTGTCGCCACAGTTGTGTTGTTCAGTTCCCTCAGGACGTTACGGGGAATGTGTACATTTGCGAAAAGATGTTGTACTTTCGCAAGGGCAATCTGTCTAATGGCCTCTAATTTCATAACAAGTGGCAGGGGGGAATCATCAATTTTCTGCAGTCTTTTGGTGTATTCCGAAATAATGTCTCGCACTTGTTCATCCCACTCCCCTGCTACATTAAAACGGTGTCCAAGGTACATGTACACATGTACACACACACACACACACACACACACACACACACACACACAGCACAATGTTTCTTTGCTCTTAGTGTTGTTGAGACCCATTTTAACACCATGGCCATCGACACAGAGAATTAACTTTCAGAGCAGAGCAGCTCAGATGAGAAACCAGCAGCAGACATCCTTTTAGTTGTAGTGTGTGTGTGTGTGTGTGTGTGTGTGTGTGTGTGTGTGTGTGTGTGTGTGTGTGTGTGTGTGTGTGTGTGTGTGTGTGCGTGTGCGTGTGCGTGTGCGTGTGACAGACTCACCTCTCCTGATGACAGGACGTTGTTCATGTACTCCAGGAAGGCCTCGTCCTTGATCTCGTTGTCGGTGAAGATGAAGCTGATGCCACGGCCCATCTGGCCCGCCGTGCGGTACAGACCCTTCAGGTCGTCCATCAGGTTGGCCGTGTTGTAGGAACTGTGGAAGACATTACATTACATTTCACTTAGCTGACGCTTTCATTTTTGTTCAAAGCGACGTACAACTATTATTTTTCAGGGTGTTGATTACAGTCCCTGGAGCAATGTGGGGTTAGGTGCCTTGCTCAAGGGCACTTCAGGGGTGTAGGGAGAGGTCAGGGGAGATTCGAACCGGCAACCCCTAGATTGAAAGACCAACTCTCTACCCACTAGGCCACAGCTGACCCACAGACAACATTGGATTACATTGTGTTGCATTACACTAAATGACATTCCATTGCATTACACTACACTGCATTTACAATCGATGACATGATCATAGCATGCAACACTTGCTGATACAAAGTGCACAGGGAATAGAACATTAAAGGATAACTTCAGACAATTTCACCAGAACGGTTTTATTTCTTATTATTTTGTCGATGTTTATGTGACGGAGGTCTTCTTGCACAGTCCGTCCCCCTTCGGGGACGTGAACCTGTCACCTTGTCAACTACAATGGTCCGGCAATGGGAGGCACAGTACGATACCGCTGGACTAAAGGACCAGTCAATTTCAGCCAATTCCAATATGCTGTTTTTTTTCCTCACGCTACCCTTGACTTGTCAGTACCCGGTAATGCTGCATTTTTCGAATCAGCCCTTTCCGAGATATGAGCTATTCTAATGGGGGCAGTTGTTGTTTACATATAAAACTTTCGTAGCCCCTTAATGCACGCCGTACCTCCTGTGGCACGCTGTAATAGACATTGAAAGTTAACTACTATAGTACTACACCACTATGACAGTGCACGGGGCCTTTAGTAATACATTACGACTTGGTCACTGCCATTCTGGTAACAGCTCATTTATAATGCCGTGTAGCTGTTTGCTAATTGTCTACTGGTGTTGCATAATCTTTTGGATGTTATTGGGAATAAATCAAGATGTTTTTTTATGTAAACAAACACCTGCCCCCATTACAATGACCAGGATCTCAGAAAAGGCTGAAGAAAAAAAAATCCTGGGTCCAGGGTAGTGTGAGCATTACAACTGCATGTCGAAATTGGCAAAAGTTACCCTTTAAGTTTATATGCCAAGTAGGATTAGTGTTTTTATTACAATAAAATGCAATGCAATGCAATACAAAACAATACATTGCATTACAATACATTGCATTACACTACATTGCATCACTGTTATAAGGATGGGAGAGTAAGAAAGTTTTCTGCTCCTGAAGTTAGTGATCATCCCAGGGCAACAACAGAGTGCTGGACATTCAATATTACCTTCTGCCATGCACACGTACTATACACAGGCATATTCTGCTGGTACAGGGGATTCCATTTCCTTTGCCTTCGCCATAAGCACACAGTTGTCCTTTGGGGGACTTACAAGCAATTCATGCATACAGTTCCCTGCAGTCTTGTTCAACTTAGTTGAAGTCAGTGGAAGTTAAGCTCAGCTCTAAGTCCTAGTTCCTAATACTTCATTACCACTTAATTCATGTTGTGGGATCTATCTAGTTGTACCACACATGAAGACTATATCTTAAGTCTTTTGTGCAGAGCCTGTGTTACATATAACATTACTGCCACCAAAATTGTACTGACAACAATGTCTTAATCTGCTACTTAAGTCTCTTGGTAATGTCATAGCAATGTTGTTATGATGTAGTCTTTTCAGCAAAATGGGACTGCAATCGGTGGGCCCATCTGCACAACTGGCTTGCCTACTTGCCTACATTCAGTTTATCTTACATGAAAGTTTACTGAGTAATAAACAAATATTTTCTAGTATGGTCCAAGTACAGTCATTTTTGCAGCTAAAAAGGGCTATTTTTGGAAATTCAAAATGGCGGACCATGGAGAAGATCCCCTTTTCATGTATGAAAACTGCAATTTTTCCAGTCATAATGAATACTTAGAATTTGATGCTGGTGGTAAGTATTCATGAAAAAGGTAACGTTAGTGAATGGGCAGCATGAATTCTGGAAATAAACAACTAAAGGGAAGGCAGCGGGACAGTGTCCCTACATCTTTAAAAACCATGGGAGTGGAGCAGATGACGAGGTGACTCGTTTCAGCAAAAAAACGAAAAGGACCATGTGGGCCCATCTGCACAAAGAGGCTACTTCTCCATTCAGTTTATTTACGCTCAGCTGTGTTCATTCTAATGACATGTTTGGGGTTGTGGTTTATGCATTGGAAAATCAGACTTTGATGTCATTTAGTTAAGAGCGGGCAAATGCAACTTTGGAGAATCTTTACGTATTATTAATAAGGTGGTAATTACATGGTAATGTTTTTTTGTCATTTCTATGTAATGATCATTAATACCCATATATTACAAGTAATTACCTTTACCAATGTAACATGTAACTGGGATTGTTGACACGAGGGCAGACATAAGAATCTTGAAGCCTTTCGGAGGAATCTGACTACAAGTGTGGGTGAGCACTTGCATTTTCTAATTACAATCCCCAGTCAAGGTAACCTCAGCTGAACTAACAACTACTGCTCTGCACAGAGTGAGTATACTATGTACCAGATTAAATAAACACTTGTTTCCGTGACAGAATATCCTTCGACAGCAATAGATTAATAATTAATTAAGCATATATATTTGGCAACAGCATGAGGCAGGCCAGCTGTGAACACAAACTTCCTCTGGATCACTGGCGTGATCACAAACGACAAATTCAAATGAAAAGAAAGTAAAGTAGCTCAGTGGCTCAGAATAGTCAACAGCTGAACATGTCTTTCTAGATGTGTTTACAGCCCTGCCTAGCAGAACTGGCACCCTTGAAGTTCAAGCAGATAAGTAAGGGTTAACGTTCGGTGAGAAGGTTGCTACAGTGGAATAGCAGCACGACAGAGAGAATCTTTAGAACCCGACGCGGAGCGGAGGGGTCTTGTTCTCTCTGAAGTGCTGCTATTCCGCAAAGCGACCGACTCGCCGAACGTTAACCCGCTTATTATATGGATATCCTTAAATGATTCACACATGGCGGGGACATTTCTTTATTTAATGTTAAGTTTATTATAATTTTTCATGTCAAAAGATTGTTGCTGCGCAAAACAAAACAGTGCCGTTGTGGAACACCGCTAGGCAACAGGTAGCCTAGACAACAGGTGTTGTCTATCACAGCAGCTGATTAGAGTATCAAAAGACCGGACCCCCTGTATGAAGCATTCGCTTTAGCAGTGAAAAGTCTTGTTGCCATTGACAGCGGTCTGATATAGACCAACCCGTCCGTTATCTCAAATATCAGACGTGCGAACGTTGGGGAGCCCCATTGAAATGAATGGAGCATTCGACCAATGACGTCACACCATATAATAAGTAAGGGATAACGGCCGACGAGGTGACCGGTTATACGAAATTAATGGCGAGGCGGCGAGCTCCGAACTTTGGCGACGCGCGCAGCACCATTAATTTCTATAACCGGTCGACCTCGAAGGCCGTTATCCCGCTTATCTGCCGTTATGGTGGGGTACTTTTTTAATCTATTATTGTCTGTAAAGTTGTAGGAACCATGTTCTATCAAGATAGAATGTTGCTGTGCGGGCGTCCAACTTGACACGCCTAGAATCTTCGTTTGGTAGCCTGCCGACGCTGTGATTGTTTAATTTTCCTTTGGCCCTATACCACGGCGTGTTTGTGTGTTTCTACCTTTCTATTTGACAGTGTAAGTGTGTCTGTACATGTCTGGCAATCCTCCGTCCATTTTTTTTAACATTTCACGGTCATGGAGACCTTTTGTCTTGCAGAAACAAAGCGCTCTACCCAACCAGCTAGCAATCCGCAATCAAAAGTTGAGAATAAAATTAACGTACCATAATTATTTCAGCTGTAAGACACGAATCAAGCTAAGGGACGTTGTTGGGGTGTTAGGAGGGGGGGGGGACTGACTGACAGTAATTCATGTCTTGGTTTAAAGGCTTCGCCATTACCACCCCATGCATGCATTATTCCCTCCAAGCCCTCGCTGTATCATCCATTATCCATTATTAACAGGCACATAATGAGGAGTCAAAATGGATGGCTTAGATATGAATGGAATAATAGAACACCACCCAGAATCTTTGTTCCGGAACGCCCTTTAGAACGTAACTCCATGGCATTCGCTTGCACAATGGCACAGCCATGGAGGAAAAGGGTCCCTCTGCACCTCTTTGGTAAAGCCAAGGTACACAGCAAGACAAGTC
Source organism: Engraulis encrasicolus (assembly GCF_034702125.1). Taxonomy (NCBI): domain Eukaryota; kingdom Metazoa; phylum Chordata; class Actinopteri; order Clupeiformes; family Engraulidae; genus Engraulis; species Engraulis encrasicolus. The sequence continues at coordinate 55,379,729 of NC_085861.1, read as the reverse complement.
AATGTGGCATAAAACAAAAGACAGTGTGTGTGTGTGTGTGTGTGTGTGTGTGTGTGTGTGTGTGTGTGTGTGTGTGTGTGTGTGTGTGTGTGTGTGTGTGTGTGTGTGTGTGTGTGTGTGTGTGTGTGTGTGTGTGTGTGTACCTGTGTATGTGTGTGTGTGTGTGTGTGTGTGTGTGTGTGTGTGTGTGTGTGTGTGTGTGTGTGTGTGTGTGTGTGTGTGTGTGTGTGTGTGTGTGTGTGTGTGTGTGTGGTGAACATTAGGGGTGCTGGGCAGGATTTTTTTATCAACATCTTCTTCTCATGTTTCCCATAATTCTGCTAATTAGCACACATGCTGCATCCCACAACAAAACGCCCCTCCGATCTGTTCTTAGTAGCTGTTTGATGGAAAAAAAACTTGAGGCGATCATTTCAACACTGCTCTGCTCTGTTCTTGTGCTGCTCTGCTCTGTTCTCGTGTGTGTGTGTGTGTGTGTGTGTGTGTGTGGCATCTATCTTTGTGTGTGGCACAGGATGAGTCTGTGGGTGGGTGATCTTACTGACCGGGTCAGGGTGATCTGAAACGTCTTGTATCCAGCGATGAAGGATGCCAGTCGGGTGAGGCTTTGCTTCCCCGAGCCCCCAACGCCAACCAGCAGAGCACTTCCACGTGGGGTGCGGATTATCCTTGACACCTGTAAACACAGACACACCCACACCCACACCCACACACACACACACACACACACACACACACACACACCCACACCCACACCCACACACACACACACACACACACACATACACACAAATGAAGTCTCTGAAAGCTTAAAACAAATGATTTACATGATTTGGCATGTAAGGCAGGTCTTCTGTTAGCTGAATGACACCATTTTTTGTTTTTTTATGTTATGAAACCTAACGTCCCAGCCTGAATTCAATGAACTATTAAGTTAACAACAACAACAACTAACACCACTTGTGTATATAATATATGAAGCAGGGCTTTGAACCGTTATTTTTTTCCAAACGTTCCGTTCCGAACAGAAACAGAATTATAACGTTTCCGGTTATGGGTTCCACCAATAAATTGACGTTCCCGAACCGGTTAGAACAAAAAAATATTGTTCCCGGAACGGTTAATTTCGTTCCTGTCAGCTGATTACTCCCCATAGGCCTAACTGACGTTAATTATCCAAGAAAGACGGAAGTGCAAATGAGTCAGCCTACATTCCAATCTGTTTATTCAAGCGGATGAAAAGAATATCCTCCAGAATTTTGTCATTCAGGGACGACCTATGCGGAGAAGCACAGAATAAACCTCAATGATGAAAATGCGCGCTCCACGCTGACTTGGGTCACAGGGGTGCTATGATGGACATGAGTTTGTGCGTATTTGAAGCGGCCATGGATGCCCAATAACGCTGAACATTCTCGGTGCGCTTTACATGCGCTTCTCTGCAATGTCTTACAATGATGCAATGGAAACTCTGCCCTTTTGTATGACAGTGGTTTCTCTTATTTAAGATGTGGAGTGGAGACTTTGTAATCCACAGCTCTCTCTCCATTCAGTCAGAGAATGTCTGATGTCACACAGGACGTGAACCTCAGCCGTCATGGTAACGTGTGCAGGAAAATAATTTAAAAAAATTTAGTTTGAGGAACAGTATTAACCGGTATTAACCGGTTACCATTATTTTTAAATAAGTGTTCCCGTTCCAGAACATAAAAAATAATAACGTTTCCGGTTTCGTTTCTGTTCCGTGTAAAATACAAAAAGTTCCCGGTTTTCGTTTTCGTTCCTTGAACCGGTTCAAAGCCTTGATATGAAGGGTTTATTTGCAAAACGGTGTATCTCCATTTTGTAGAATGTTGGGAAATTGACATTTTTGTATTGGGCATTCCATTGAATTGCATCGCAAAATGCATTTTATATAGGTTAAAAAAGTATGTTCTCAAAATATTTGAAGAATTCACACATAGGTGATGGACCCTGAACAGCCATTTCCAATAATAAAATTCAAAGTCAAAAAGTGGAGAAATAAACTCTTCATATAGTACATAAAATCCAGACAGGGTGATGCAATGCAGCCAACTCCTGGAACCAGCTTCCTGTTAAAATTAGAACTGCCCCAACAGTATCATGTTTTAAAAATACATTAAAAACAGCAGTATTTGCATTTGCCTTTGGTCATGGTTATTTATTTACTCTCGATTTATTGCTATTGCTATTGTTACTTATCAAATACAACCATAACATGTATGGACACATATGGTATGAGTAAGTAAGGTTTATCAGGCTATGTCTAGTTAAGAAGAAGAAGAAGAAGAAGAAGAAGAAGAAGAAGAAGAAGAAGAAGAAGAAGAAGAAGAAGAAGAAGAAGAAGAAGAAGAAGAAGAAGAAGAAGAAGAAGAAGAAGAAGAAGAAGGAGAAGAAGGAGGAGGACGAGGAGGAAAAGAAGGAAAAGATGAGGAGAATAAAAACTAGAAAAAATATATAGATAAATATCACTAGCTAACAGTCATGTCTTGGCAACTAACTCTCTCTGAGGGCCATACTGTAGGATTATTTTCATATTGGCTTTACATTAAACATCACCCCTCACCGCAGGGCATATCAGCTTGTGAAGTCTCCCGTGGTGCTTTGTAACACATAGAAGCATACTGCTGGTGCTATTTGATCTCCCCTTAATCAAAGCATCAGTGTGCCATTCAGTGTCTGTGGAGGGTGTGAGGTCCGGGCTTCATGTGTGACAAGGCTAATGAGCCAGATGAGGCGGAGAGGAGAGAGCTGCCTGACAGCCCCTCAGAGCTCTTCAACACTATACAGTATACAGTATACAGTACGGCCCTATGCTGCATATGTGGCCATTAGGCCCTCTCAGATGCACTCTTTCATATGTGTGAAGCAGAAACACACATGCACGTGTGCACTGCACACACACACACGCACATGTGCATGCACACACGCGCGCACGCACACACACACACACACGCACACGCACATACGCATGCGCGCACACACACACGCGCGCGCACACGCGCGCGCGCACGCGCACGTGCACGCGCACACACACACACACAAACACACACTCTATCTCCTTCAGGCATTAAAATAATAAAAGACATATTCTTTCACACACTCACTCACTCATTCACACACATACAGACACACACATACAGACACACACACACATACACACACACACACAGACACACACACACACACTCACTCACTCACAAACGTGTGCACACGACGCACACACACAGGCAGGCAGGCACACACGCACGCACACACACAGGCACGCACGTATGCATGCATGCATGCACGCACGCACGCACGCACACACACACTATGCTGCTCAAATTTCAGTTACTCAAACATGGCTATAAGAGACCGTCAGTGGTTCACCATGAATTATTAAGAACACTGAAAGGCAGCCTCTGGCAACCAATAGGCATTCTTAGCCAATCGCGGCTTTTTTTCACTATGCCTGCAATATTCATGGCTGTTTATTTTACTTCTTAAGAGTTTATAAGCACTTACATTTTTTATTTTGATACACTATAAAAGCCTCAACATTCCCTTCAGTCGTGCTGCTCTTCAATATGCAGAAAATCATTTTGGATTTACAAATGTGACAGCCTGAAGCCTAGTTTAGAGCTGCACGAATCTGTGTATTGGATACACAACCACCCTTCAGTATCTGGACCTGGATGTGAATTTGCACAGAGGCTTTGTGCATCCTAACATATTGATCACCCAGACTTGAAATGCATGGGTTTACCATGCCCTGGCTGCGCGAACGCTGGCTGCGCACAGTTCAAACTCTGATTGTTGCAAACTGCTATCGGTCAAAAAATGAGCTCACGTGGTTGGCTGCTTAGAATTTTGGTCCTCCTCACAACAGGAATGTTTGTGAACGAAAAACCTATGTATACCCATCATCCGCCTGTATCACTGTGGATTGACGGGGTCCTAAGAGTCTAGCATGGGGGAATTTGAAAAACCATCAAGGCAACCACTCAAGTCATATGAGTCTGCTCCAAGCTCCACTAATTGGGTAAGTTTCCACCAAACACTGATTGCAATGTATGTGTGTATCTGGGGTGCTATAGTGTGTGTGTGTGTGTGTGTGTGTGTGTGTGTGTGTGTGTGTGTGTGTGTGTGTGTGTGTGTGTGTGTGTGTGTGTGTGTGTGTGTGTGTGTGTGTGTGTGTGTGTGTGGGTGTGTGTGCCTGCGAGGCCAGTCCACACTGTACCTTGATGAGGTGCACCATGGCGTCTCTGAAGAAGACCATGTCCATGCCAGCTCCACGTATGGTCTCATTGTACTGCAGCAGGAACATGTTGAGGCGCTCCATCAGGCTCTCGAAGGACACGATGGGGTCATACACCTTTGGCATGTCGAAGTTAGCATCCTCCGGCTCTTCACCTGATGGGAGTACAGAAAATGATCTCTCTCTCTCTCTCTCTCTCTCTCTCTCTCTCTCTCTCTCTCTCTCTCTCTCTCTCTCTCTCTCTCTCTCTCTCTCTCTCTCTCTCTCTCTCTCTCTCTCTCTCTCTCTCTCTCTCTTTGCAGACACTTCTAGACCCTCTCTCTTTCTTCACATAGACATGAAATCACCTACAAGGGGACACACAACACACCTACACCCCCCCCCTCCTTTTGCAAAAGTATTATGAAATGAGGAACTTGGGACAGTTACCGCAGGGGCCTAGTAATTAATTGGTAAATGAAATCCTACATAGTAGTGAATCAGTAAAGGACTCAAAGGTGTAAGGATTATGAGGAGGGTGGAGATAATTACAACTCTACATGTTTATACTACACTCAGGGGAAATACTGGTTTGTGATTACTTTTTGCAATTGCACATTTAATTTCATAAACACCCTGGAAATTGATTGCCGTAACCTGCTTTGTGAGAGCTCTATGGCATTACTCTTTTGGCATTCAGTATCTATTTGATCTATTTTAACAAAAGTTGCAACTGTTTTCATTATCCTATGCTTGTATTTAAATAAGGCTTTGAAGTATCAAATGTGTTTTATAATGCTACTTCTTCCGCTGAATTGTTCAAAGTAATAACAAAAACCTTCGATCATTTAATGTCACGCAACCACCTTCCGAATGTGACTATGCATAGGAATTAGAGCGTGGATTGTAATCATACATGTTCTGACTGTATAATTATTATCGCCACTCTGGCCTCCTCTCTGGACTCTGCTTGACCCCTTGATGAACTTTGACCTCATGACCTAAATACTGTATAGGGCCGCGGACAGCTTTAGCCCGACCCCGGACAAAGTCATCTCATAGGGCACCTCTGCAGTACAATGTATTGACTAAGAACCCAATTCTGGGCGCCTTCTCTTTCTGTGCCCAGGACAACTGACCGCTTTGTCCCCTCCTGTTGGCTTCCCTGCCTTGCATATCTGTGGCCTCGGGGGCGTCTCGAAGGAAGTCCACAAAGTAGCCCTCGATGCAGACAAATAAAGAAGATGGACTGTAATAACACATTTCCTGAATGCCAAGTGTAATCATTTCCCACTTTCCTTTGATTTCCTGATTTCTGCTTGACCCCTTGTTGAACTTTGACCTTATGACCTACATACCTGCAAAATTGCTATGACTGGGCATTGTTAACTTTAAGGGTGGTGAGGATGGGTTGGGAATGAGGGAGAGTCCGAGTAACTGCATTGTATGTGAGTAAGTGTTGTCCATTCAGTGTTCTGTATTGCATTGTACTGTTATATTGGCCCTCCTAGTGATGCCACACCTTCTGCATTGCTTCAGAGAGATTTGAAAGTTGATGATAATAAGGCTACTGTTATATGTCCTGGGGACTCTCTTGAAAATGAGAAATCTTATCTCACGGGACTATGACCCTAAGACCAATAAATTGTAAATTAAATTAAATTAAATTAAATACCTGTTGCCTCGGGGGCATCTCGTAGGAAATCCACAAAGTAGGCGTCGACGCCACAGTCCACGCAGGCCCTCTCGGGCTCGCCCAGCCCCTCCTCCACCAGGCGAGCAAGTGTGTCGTCGAACCACAGCACGTCCTCCGGCGAGGTGAAGCGGTCCGCAATAACACGCTTACACTCATGCTTCCACAGTCGCAGCACAATCTAGTGCACACACATGCATACATACACACGTGCACACACACACACACACACACACACACACACACACACACACACACACACACACACACACACACACACACACACACACACACACACACACACACACACACACACACACACACACACACACACACACACACATACACACACACACACACACACAGAAAGATATAACATTGAATCAGGCTCAGAGTATCAGAGAATCAGAGATTGAGAGATTGAAACTATTGGATCAGACTGTGTCTCTACCAATAACTCAAAGTAAATACACATATGCGCGCACACACACACGCACACACACACACACACACACACACACACACACACACACACACACACACACACACACACACACACACACACACACACACACACACACACACACACACACACACTGATGGAAAGCCTGCTCTGAGGGACAGTCGGAGGGATTAAGGATTTCACCTGCAGCTCAGCAAACTCAACAGAGACCCTCCGGATGACTACGGGAGGTGAAAGATTGGTGTGCCCTCCTCATCACTACAGGAGACCTTGCTCCTCACTACAGGAGCTGATGGAATCCTGTGCCACAGAGCTTCACATT
>NC_085861.1:55355511-55363011 GCF_034702125.1 Engraulis encrasicolus | reverse complement strand
CAAACTTGTCTCTTAGTGTTTGTGTGTTTGTGTGTGTGTGTGTGAGTGTGTGTGTGTGTGTGTGTGTGTGTGTGTGTGTGTGTGTGTGTGTGTGTGTGTGTGTGTGTGTGTGTGTGTGTGTGTGTGTGTGTGTGTGAGATCTAGATTGATCTGACTCATACAGGATAAAAGCATACCACCTGCTGGGAGCACGGCTGTTAGCATGAGAGTTGTAGGCAGTGGTACAACCTGTACTGTTCCTACCGATCGCAGGAAGGAAGGAAGACATCATGACTAGAAAAGGAGACCATGTCACTTCCATGGTTTTCCACAATCAATAGAGACTATAACACTAAGAGCTGGAAATAACACCCCTGTATAACAAAAACTATGTTGTTTTGTTCAAACGTACTGTATGTACGATAAAACTTATAATATCGTCTGTAACTGTTTCAGTGGTCCACGGAGTGAAATATTGGTCCTGCATGTGCATTAATCTCAAGCTCGGAGGGTGAATGAAGAGGAGTTGAATTAGTGTTGCTTTAGCAACTACAGCACATCTTTGGCAATAATGTATTATATAATTATTAATAATATAATATAATATAATATAATATAATATAATATAATATATATAATATAATATAATATAATATAATACAATTGTTATTAATATAATAATTAATTTCTGGTCAGCTTAGCACATCATAAAATCAGCCAGAGACAAGTCAAGAGTCAGACCTGGATTCAGAGTCAGAGGCGGATTCAGTTCCCCCATGACAGATGGGTAAGAAGAATGAAGAGGAGGAAGAAACAATGCTCTCCTCCACCATCCCCATACGCACTGGAGTGCCTTTGAGCAAGGCACCTTACTCCTACCTACTTCTGCACAGCCAGCTGCTCTCTCAGCTCTGGGCTGTACAACTCCCTGCACACCAGCTGTGCTCAATGGATAGATTACACACAGAGGAGGAGGTGTGGGCCTCAGTATCAGCTTGAAATCAATCGTTCACCTGTTCAAAGCAGCAAACAGAGAGACAGAGTGCAGAAAAGGAGCTAGAAAGATGGAGGGGGTAGAAAATGATGAAGTGATAGAGAGAGACTGAAAGAGGTGGGGGAGAACAACACAGGGAGAAAGGGATGAGAGAGAGAGAGAGAGAGAGAGAGAGAGAAACAGCGACAGAGAGAGACAGAGACAGAGAGACTGGTGTTCACCTGAAACATCAGTGGTGTAGTGGCCGATGAGAAGTTGACACTCTTGGCCGTGTGCGTCTCCCGGTCAGACTTGGACATGTAGGCCTTAATGATGACCGACTTGGCAGTACCCTGCTCACCAATCAGGAGCACCGCCTGTTCACAGTAGGCGGGCCAGAGAAAAAGAGGGGAATATTAGTGGTTAGGCGGTCAAAATTCGAGACATAAAGACAATAAACTACACTGGGCCACAACAACGAGCACAGTTACCAACATGGTTTCAAACAGAACATTTTCAGTATTCGGTTTAACAAGATTTGATTTCTTTAACACATGTGGAACAGTGTTCTGCAACAGGAATATTCCTAGAGCAAGGTCACGTTCGGAATGAATACAGAGTTAACATGATGCCATTTCATTTTGACTCTGAGGAAGACACAGTTGTGTCGAAATGTCGGTCACTTGGTGCACCACAATAAAAAACCTCTAAAAAGTATGTTCAGTGCTCCGGTCATCCCTGGGTCTTGTCACTGAGAAGCAGCCCAGTCTGTCTTGACACGGCATGTACATGTAATTGCGCTGATTGTGAAGATGGTATAGATGTGCAAGAACATTTGCCAGTAATCATGTCATACACACAAACAGCAAAGCCACAATTCTGCTGTGCTATGCAATAAAATGGGCATTATCTGTCTGTTGTGTGTGTGCTGATTGTACCCATTTTGGCTAAATACCTGCCAAATAAGGAAACTTCCAAGTAAGAAGTGTATTGTGGTCAACAAACTGAAACTGAACTGAAAAGATCCAAGCACTTCAGGTGGTTTAAAAAAAAGTGAAACCAATCTTTATTTTGTGGGCCAATGCATTAACAACTAAACTCCTCATAACGGCCTTAGGGTCTTCATTAGGATGTGTCTTGTGACGTGCATACACGGTATTCATGCTGTAATCATATTATGTGTGTTTATGCTTTCTGTACTACAGTATATGTGTTGTGTACCTACTTTGCCCTGCTTGGCGATGGTCTGCAGCAGGAAGTTGGTGCGTACGTTGTCCACGTTGGGCACCAGGATGGAGCCGTACTCTGGGGTGCTGTCCGCCGGGTACACATACTCCTCTACACACGTACTCCAGTGTACCCACTCACCTGGGTATACACACACAAACACAGCAAGCACATGGTTACGGCAGAGCCCCCACGCTCCACATCAGGGAGAATACATACAGGCACTCAAGGTGCTTCTCAGATACCTCACTGCCCTGCTCTTTAACACACACACACACACACACACACACACACACACACACACACACACACACACACACACACACACACACACACACACACACACACACACACACACACACACACACACACACACACACACACACACACACAAACATACAAACAGACATACACACACACGCACACAGTCACACTCAACTGAAAGTGTGGTCACCAGCAGCACCGTACTTTTAAGATTATAATGTCAGCAGAATATGGATGTGTGTGTGTGTGTGTGTGTGTGTGTGTGTGCGTACGTGTGCATGTGTGTGTGTGTGTGTGTGTTTGTGTGTGTGCAGGTGCATGCATGTATGTGTGTGTGTGTGTGTCTGCAATTGTTACACACACCATCGTGGGCCACGTGGAAGTCGAACATGGTGTCGTCTCCGTGTCGGGGGATGTCAGGCAGGTCCAGGCTGATGGTCTCGTGGCTTCGCAGCCAGCGCTCCAACCTGCGCCGATCCTCCAGCTCCAGCAGAGCCCCCACGCTCCACATCAGAGAGAACACGTACAGACGCTCAAGGTGCTTCTCAGATACCTCACTGCCCTGCTCCTATTAACACAAACACACACACACACACACACATAGAGGCACACACACACACACACACACACACACACACACACACACACACACACACACACACACACACACAGACACACAGACACACAGACACAGACACAGACACAGACACAGACACAGACACAGACACAGACACACACACACACACACACACATAGAGGCACACACGTGATTAGATATGAGTGATTCTACGATTCGACTGTGCTTTTGGCAAAAGCAAAATGTCAATTATCAGTATTTTTTTTCAACTAAATGACCTAGATGTTTACATAGTGTATATATTTAAGTTTCCAAACAAACAAATTGCCAAGCTTAATCTTAAATCATTTGATAAATACTCTAATGAAAGCGAACATTTGCTTGATTATTTTGTCAACAGTGTTATGGACAAATACTATGTAATTTCAAACATGTAACGTCTGATTTGAATTTAGTCACCCTCCTTACACAAGACTTCCTTCTCCAGAGATTATCCCTAGTGTCTGTTCATAGGACTTTCCCAGCACATAAGGGATCAATAGCACAAAAACACTTTCAAAACAGTCAACCATGTTACTCAACGGTCAACAGTGCAGGGGAACAAGACGGCACTTTTTTAGGAGAAAAAACAGAGCAGACAAACCCATCTCCCTAGAACACAAATTATTTTGTTTGATTGTCTGTCAATATGGATATAAATTGGTAAAAACATACTCCTCCTCAACTGTCATAGCTGATGCGTAACACCATTGACCGTAACACGGCTTGACATTTCAGCCATTTTCATGGTGTTGTGCTAACTGAGGACCTCAGATTTTCCACCACAACACCTTAATCAATTCATGTATTTGTATGCTTTATCTGTGTTTTTCTACATGTGATTTCTAATTCAGATTCTTATGAATATGTTGATAACACAGTTGACAGGCAATTTTCCCGCTATGAGAACATGAAAAAGAATGGATTAAATTATGGAAGGATGGAGCTCAAAACTTACCAAAAAGTCTTCCCATATCCTGCCAAAGAGGTTATGACATCACGTGATGTTATTCGTATGGCCTAAGACCAAACCATTACTGATTTATGGAGGGGGTTTCAGACTGTGACACGGTTAACACAGTTTTCGTGGACACATACAAAATGGCAAATTTCATGTATGATGGAAAGCACAGTGGTCTTTCTGACAATTTGATCATATTGTGATGATTACTGTAAATCAACATTTGCAATCGTCTTGGGCAAAACAAGTTTCTTTACATGCTAATATGAAGACTCAATCTGACATTTGGAAAACAGGAGGGCATGAAAACGCCCAAAACCAGTATTAAATATTCCTTCTTGCTGAGGGAAATAATGCCATGTCTACACTTTCTGTATTATATGAAAGATAAATGTGTGCTAATGTCCAAAACTTCATTGGATGCAGTCAATAGTTAGTGGAATTGACAAATAAAATCCATGGACTTAAAAGCACAGTCGAATAGTAGAATCACTCATATAATATTATACTGTAATAGATGAGCGCCACATCAGGGAGAACACGTACAGGCGCTCAAGATGCTTCTCAGATACCTCACTGCCCTGCTCCTACACCTATACAGTACACACCCACACCCACACCCACACATACACACACACACACACACACACACACACACACACCCACACCCACACCCACACATACACACACACACACACACACACACACACACACGGTTACAGCAGAGCCCCCACGCTCCACATCAGGGAGAATACATACAGGCACTCAAGGTGCTTCTCAGATACCTCACTGCCCTGCTCTTTAACAAACACACATACACATACACACACACACACACACACACACACACACACACACACACACACACACACACACACACACACACACACACACACACACACACACACACACACACACACACACACACACACACACACACACACACACACACACACATAGAGGCACACACGTGACTAGATATAATGCTGTAATAGATGAGAACACGTACAGATGCTCAAGATGCTTCTCACCTCACTGCCTTGCTCCTACACCTATACAGTACACACCCATACACAGACACAGACCGACAGACAGACAGACAGACAGACAGACAGACAGACAGACAGACAGACAGACAGACAGACAGACAGACAGACAGACAGACAGACAGACAGACACACACACACACACACACACACACACACACACACATAGAGTCACACACAAACATAGAGGCACACATATTATTAGATTAGATCAAGTATAATGTGAATAGATAAGCGCCACATCAGGGAGAATACCTACAGCCGCTCAAGGTGCTCCTGTTCCTCACTGCCCTGCTCGTATTATCACATATAATAGTCAAAAGATAAGCTCCACATCAGGGGGAACTCCTACAGATGCTCAAGGTGCTTATCAGATACTGTACCTCAGAGACAAGCTCCTACACATACACTGTACAGTACAGTACACACACACACAAACACAAACGCGCATGCATGCACACACACAAGCACACACACACACGCACGCACACACACACACACACACACACACACACACGCATGCACGCACGCACAAACACACACGCACACACGCACGCACGCACGCACGCACGCACGCATACACACAAGCATACACACAAGCATACACACAGACACAGACACAGACACAGACACAGACACAGACACAGACACAGACACGCACACACACACTCGACTGCAAGGCCCCAACGCTCCAGATCAAGTAGAACACGTACAGCCGCTCAAGATGTTTCTCAGATAAGTCAGAGCCCTACTCCTATTATTACACTGCTACTCCACAATGTCTGTTATAGTTCCTCAACGGCGGAATAAGCTACCAGTTACTAAAAGAGCAGGGTCATCCCTCTCAACCCTCAAGAAGCGTGTGAAAAGTCATCTTTTCTGAGAGAGCTTCTCAGCATAATAAAACAAACTCTACTTATCTGTAGTCCTGGGCACTTACTTGCACTACACTCAATGGGTTCTACATTTTGTACATAGGTTCATATTACTGCTTTCTACAGTTACAGTACTTGTATATAATACTGCTGCACTCTGTATTAGCCCCCCACTCTGCACTTGATTGAATGTCCTCTTTGTACGTAGCTTTGGTTAAAAGTGTCTGCTAAATGTAATGTAATGCAATAGTAACCAGAGCTTTGAACCGGTTCAAGGAAAGAAAACGAAAACCGGGAACTTTTTGTATTTTACAAGGTTCAGAAACGAAACCGAAAACGTTATTATTTTTTATGTTCCGGAACAGGAACACTTATTTAAAAATAATGATAACCGGTTAATATCGGTTTTATTTTGTTCCTCAAACTTTGTGTTGCCTAATTCATCTTTGGCTATGGCCCACCCTAGAAGGCTGTTTGACCAATTACAGCGCAGCAAAAGGAAGAGGTCGGACAGTTTGACAACGCTCCATTGAATTCAAAGCAGAAATATCATGTTTTCAAGTCTGGGTTAACAACATATTACGGTCATATTATTATTAAAATATGACTGGAAATTGTGCCTGGGGTATTTGTGACAAAGGCGCAAGTTTTTCAGTGAGGTAACAGGTAATCCCTTTCCCCTTTCCAATGCTGGATAGTCTGGCCTGAAGGGTCTCGGCATCCTCACACTGGACTAGAAGCACACACATCAACAAGCGTACTTTGTGTGCTCCAATCATGCCACCATCTCACTCGTGTAACTTTTCAGTAAGGTTGTAAGCAGAACGTTTTTCTGACCGAATTAATTAAGAAACAGCGCTAGCAAAGTTAACCATCAGTCACTTCAGTTGTGTTGACTAGCAGCTGATGTAGGCGTACGTTATTTTGATAAGATAGCCTACTGAAGATATAAACGCAAAACGTTAATGTTTCACAGTTAGGTTGTAATTTTAAAGTTGACTACAGCCATCACGTAATTAGTAGGCTATGTTAAACACATCATTTGTTGATAAACAGCTGACAGGAACGAAATTAACCGTTCCCAGAACTATATTTTTTTGTTCTAACCGGTTCGGGAACGTCAATTTATTGGTGGAACTCATAACCGGAAACGTTATAATTCTGTTTCTGTTCGGAACGAACCGATTGGAAAAAAATATTGGTTCAAAGCCCTATGCGCGCACGCGCGCACACACACACACACACACACACACACACACACACACACACACACACACACACACACACACACACACACACACACACACACACACACACACACACACGGCTACAGCTGAGCCCCCACAGCGATAGAAGTGCTCCTATTAACACATACATAGAGGCACACACATGGTTAAATGCAATGTGAATACGGTAGATAAGCTCCACATCAAAGAGAAGACGTACTCATTGCCCTGCTCCTTTAAACACATACAGTACATATGGATATATGAAAACACACACACACACACACACACACACACACACACACACACACACACACACACACACACACACAC
>NC_085861.1:55340511-55345511 GCF_034702125.1 Engraulis encrasicolus | reverse complement strand
ACCTAAACACCTCTGTTATGATCACTGTCTGTATGATGAAATGACATGTAACATAACTACTTATGACAAAATATTTTATAACTACTTGCATATTTACCGTTTATAGATTAGTCATTTATGATAGTACATAAGACAAAATAGTTGGGTTTATTTTCAACATAGTTGGGTTTATTTTCTTATCCTTCGGCTCCACCGTCTGCAGTGGTCTGACCAAGGACAAGGCAAGAACAAACTTGTTTGGACTTACTGAGGACCAGCTAAGGCCGTCTCCATGGCGTCCGAGATTGGGTCCCAGTGGGACAGCTTCCTCAGGACCCCCCACCCTGCCTACCCCACCCCCAACCAACCCTAAATGCCTCCTCTGTTTTTCTGCTCCTCTCCTCCCCTGTTTGTGCAGTCCTGTGATGTCTTGTATGTGCTTATGTTTGCTGTGTTTTTTTTGGCTTATGCCTCAATGTTATACAGTAATACCACAATGTAATGCTGTACTGAGTCTACTTTTTGGTGTGCCGCCTTGCACGACAGCAAGGTACCTTCATTTCCCTTTGGAGATTAATAAAGTTTACTCTTCCTCTTTACTCTTATTTCAAGACACTTACCAGACTAGAAAGAGAATACAGCGCACAAGTGAATTTAAATGATTTCCCCCCAGCTTTTTTGCACTGTAACTTTCTATCTGAAATGGCTTGGTCAAATAGCCTGAAGCTTGTTGATGTTATACTCTTTGCTCGACACATTGCTCATGAATTTACGGGTTTTCTTGATGCCTGTGGCGGTACAAGATGTACCAAGGAAAAAACCCCACAGCATCATCAAGTCTGTCTTTTGGCGGCTTGGAGTGGACAAAGGTGTCGGCATGGACTAGAATGTCCCTAATGTTTCTCGACCTGGAATGGGTGAAAAATTCAACATTCGCCAAACACGCCAAAAGACAGACTTGATGATGCTGTGGGTTTTTTTCCTTGCCGCAACTGTAAATCTTGTACCACCACAGGCATCAAGAAAACCAGTAAATTCATGAGCAATGTGTCGGGCAAAGAGTATAACATCAACAAGTTCATCACTTGCAGTTCTTCTTCTGTTATCTATTTACTATCATGCCCCTGTGGCCTACAATACATCGGCAAGACCAACAGGCAACTGAGGGTATAGATAAATGAACACAGGAGCCCCATCTCCAGGAATGACCCAAAGTCACCCATTGCCAGATACTTCTCCACAGTATCACACAGAATGGCCCAACTGTAATTCATTGGGAGAAACCGAGCTATGGAATCCAAATTATTGCAATGCGAAGCCAAATGGATATTTTACATGCAAACATTGTCTCCCAAGGACCTCAATGAGGATTGGAACTTGACCTGTTTCTTATAATTGTTTCTTGCCTCTTTCAATCATGATTTTTGAAATGTAGACAGAGCATGATACAATAGTCAATACTGTTTTACAGTGATGGTAATTTAGCACATAATCTACTGTTTTTTAAACAAAATAATTGTTTATCATTGTCATCACTCCAAACAGCAACTGAATTACTCATCATTGAATATGTGTTCTGATTGGCTAATCTGTACTGATGGCCTCCTTGCTTCTGATGTCACTTCCTTTTTAAACCAATGTGAATGTTTGTTCTGTTTTCTTGCACTGAGGATGGGGTCACCCGAAACGTTTGCACTTTTGTAAATAGCACGGCATGTGTGAGATCATTAAAAACACACTATATTTGGGCATCTCTTCGGATTTTTTATTGAGTGCGAGCTTCAGACTTACTCTATATTCCAAGCCAACGCACCACCACACAACTAAAGCTACCTTGAAAGGTGCAGGCCCTCTTTTTGAATAAATTGGTCAAATAGCCCTAACATTGTTGTTAAAGGTGAACTGTGTAGGATGGTGGTCAAGGTAGGTATTGCAACTATGCTGCTCATTGAAACTGTGCTGTCTACTGCCAAATTGGATCTTTTCATGAATAGTTAATAAATAATAAATAATAATGGTGGTGGTGGTATTTATAAAAAAGGGTGGTATTTGTGAATGGGCAGCATGAATTCTGGAACCAAACGACTAAAAACATTACACAGGGCACCTTTAAGATGGTTGGCTGGTTGGTCAGCTCAAATTGATTGAAATTGGCCTATGCCCACTTTGCAATCCAACAAAAAAAAAGATAAGCCTTCCCCAGTGGGCAAAGACGGAGCAAAACGTATTCCGTTTATTTCCCTAAATGGGATCTGAGGATTGGGTTGGTCTGAATTGCATTAGCGTGGGCACACAAATTGGATTCGGGATCAGATTTCCGGGTTTCATCCATGAAATGTAATAGCTTCTAAAATCATGCCATCTTTGTTCCATTCACTGCATACATATTCTTACTCTCCGGAGATGGGAAATAAAAATGCATAAAAAGCAGGATTATGAGGTAGCACGGTCCAGGTGTTCAGTTTATTTGCATAGGCACTTTCTCAGGGTATTGTTCAGATACACCAGTCCAACACAAAGACTTTAATAAATATGGCAACTCATTAGTCATAGCCATAACAATTACATCCCAAATCCTCCATTATCAGCCAGTGAGCATGCATTGGCATTTAATTTGATGATGACATGAATGGTGATTAAGCAGGTATACTACAGTACACAGCACTCTCTCAAGACTGAAGGTAATAGCCTTGAAAATGCAGCCACCTGCACTAGATTTTACACATTCCACTCTATTGAGATAGTCAGGGGAACACTTTTATAATGGCTCTCAATTGAGTCAGAGCGAGAATGGTGGAAGAGAATACAGGATGGTGATCATGGCCAAGTCCAATGACTTACCCTTAGCCGTAAGCAGCTGGTCTAGAGATGAGTGATCAGAGCTCCTCATTCTCCTCACCATGTCTATTTAGTCTAATCTGAAGAAGCATTCTAGATGAATGGTGAAACAATCTTCACAAGTAGCAAAAAGAAGTCCAGTTGCCTACCATTTGATTTGTTTAACTAACACAACCTAGATATCCCCAATATAATGGAGACCAGGGACAGTTGCAACAGTGGAATGGCACAACATCTATTTTTTTCTCCTATTCGATACAAGTTAGTGTAATTATATTCATACTGTACAAAGATGGGGCATCCAACTAAGCATGTACAGTATGAATATAGTCAATCTAAGTTGTATCTGAACAAAAAGATGCTTCCATCATCCACTGTTGCAACGGTCCCCAGTCTCCCCTACTCACCATGGTCAGGAAGATACCAAACTCAGGGTTCATCTCCACGCTGTCTCCGTCAGTGAAGAGGAAGTTTTTCCGTCGCTCCTTCTTGCAGGTGAGAACAATGGCGATCTGCTGTGCCGCCACAGACAGCACGGGCAGGTCGATGCGGTTGAACTCGTCAAAGCAGCCCCACGACCCTGATTGGGCCAAACCTGGGACACAATTTGTGTTAATAATAAACATATTTTGTAAAAGAGCACTTCAATGGTTACTGTGTCCTTCCTTGCAAAGCACACTGGATCTATATACTGATAGGACGCCTTTTTGAAAATAAACCACTCACAAAGGCACACGCATATCACTGATTCTTGAGAAAGCGGCTAAAACATGTCTCTGCAATAAACTGCCAATTCTGTTGAAAATAAACTACATTTTCATGACCAAAATGAATCCAGGTAAAGACACAGGGGTCTGTTACATAAATGTACAGTCGTTTGAAATATTTAAGTGTAATTTTATTACTTTTCATGGCTATAAACCTGCCCACACCCTGTAAAAACAGCTGTCCCAAGGACAGACATCATCATTTCAATTGACTTAAAATGTAAAAATCACTGATATTATTGAATAATATCACCATGATGTGAAAGTCCATATTGAAGTGGTTCTGCAGATATGCACATAGTGCGTGTAAAGCAATATTTACTACTATTTTCTGATTGCTCAAAGTGTGTCCAGCATATTAGTCACCACCGTCAGATTTTTTAAAAAAAGACAATAAAATCAGGTATGCGCAAGGTCATTGTCATTACTTAGGACCCCTTTTCAAACCTTTAGATCTACTGAGTACTTCACCATCACTGAAGCTCCTGTAAGTTTACTAATTTCTCCTCAATTTGATCATTTGTTTGGACACTGGTACTGTCCCAACCATAAACTGTCAACACCGTCGGGGGTTTTAATAGTATTAATTGTTACATTAATGTTAATTATATATTACTTTTTCAGAAGCGTCATGAAGCCCCTAAGAAACAGAGCGAAAACGGAGTGGCTAATGTGAGCAAAAAATGCACAATATGTAAAAGAGTGGTTTTTTTGTCTCACACCGTCAGATGTCACCACCGTCAGATTTTGTTCCGCTCATCATCTTGTTCCATATTTTATTAAATTGTGCTGGTTAATGAAACATTACCAGACATGTTAGTAATAATTGTGACCCAAACTTATACTCCAGCCTCCACTGAGGTGCATTTGGAGGGTTTTTTGTCACAAAACCTGACGGTGGTGACATCTGATGTAGTTCACAAAAAAAACATGTGTTTACATGTTTTTGGACAAGTTTTAAGAATATGCTTCCAATAAGTATCTACAATTATGTTGAATTGTAAAAGTAATTCACTTAAATACAGTAAACTGTTTTTTTTACTTCTAATTCTGTCTGACGCTGGTGACAAAACCAAGAAAGAGCCCATTTTATGAAAAATGTAAAACATGGGAGTTTGGCCAATACATTCACTGCACAGCCAAGACCTTCATCTATGATAATATACCTCTATATTTTGGATTTGAACAACTTAAAACCTGTTTATGCCACATTTTCAATAATCTAGGCCTACTTCCTAGAGTTTCTAACAAATGAAGAAAAAACACATGCACAAACATACTGTGCACACACAAAAATAAAGTGTTTAAGCTAGATGTCATTGACTTGAGAGGGCTATTTATTTTGCTAAATGTAGGTAATAATTAGGTCACTTTCACCACCTTCAGATTACTGTCACCACTGTCAGTTCTTAAGTC
>NC_085861.1:55319239-55340411 GCF_034702125.1 Engraulis encrasicolus | reverse complement strand
CTACACGAATATTTGTAAAATTACAAAAAATTGTTTGATCTATTTAGGCATTAAGTAAGCATTGTCTGACAGCACATATTTTTAAATTAGAACACATGAAGCAGTATTAAAATAGAATGAAAATAAAATAGAATGAATTTTCAACATTTAAAGGCGTATGTGTGAACCAAAAAACACACACAATCACTTAAAAACTCCAGATACATATGCAACCAAATCAATACACTTTTTATTGCGTTTAAATGTGTCTGACGGTGTTGACAGAAAACAAGGTATGATCGGAGAAAAACCTGATTTCTGGAAAAAATGGAAAATGGGGAGATTGGCCTTGTGCATTTCTGAAAAGCCAAGACCTTTGTCTACGAGGATATACCATATTATTTTGTAATTCACTTCGTTTTTTTCTTTCTCAAGAATCAGTGATATGTGAGATGGAGTGGGGATGTGCTTAACCTTTACACACTTGTCAATCAGCTCGTCCATTTGCATTTATTTGGCTGTTTAACTAATATGTTGAACTTGAAAGTTTATCTGATGAAGGTCTAGGACCGAAACGTTGCATATTAACCCATTGACGCCTAAGGCACCAGCAAAAAAGGGTGCTGAATGCCTGAACCCTTTTTTAGAAAAGCTGCCCTCAGCCTATAAAAACCTATATATCTCAGCTTCTGAACCACATAAAAATATTTAGTTGCATATAAGTTGCATTTAAACGCTAAGACCCTCATCTTTCATTAGAATGTCTTCATTCATCTCAAACAAACAGAGATTTTTAATAAAGTTGTATCAAATCTCATCAGCCTGAATGTTGCATAATGCAGCTCCAGGCACCAGGGCCAATGTTGCGCACCGCAATGGGTTAAAGACAAGAGCGAAAAGTGTGCGCCAGTCAAATTGTCTACTGTTTAGCAAATAACAACAACCTATCTGTTATTGGCTGATCTAGGGCCACCATATTTCCGTATTTTTGGGTATTGTGGACCTTTATTGTGACAAGGCAGTGAAAGAGGAGACAGGAAATGAACAGAGAGAGAGAGACGGGGCAGGGTTAGAAAATGACCCAGGGCGGACTCGAACATGGCAAGGCCATAGGTGGAGGCGCCACTATATTTTTTGTGAGATCCAACCTTTTTATGACTTCTACGCGGAAACGTCTTGGCTATGAGGAGACTCACCTTTGAAGATCCTGCCCAGCCCCCTGAAGTCCATCTGGTCGGAGCAGTTGAAGACCACCACGTATTTGCCCAGGCAGCGGCCCATGTCCTTGGTGGTCTCGGTCTTCCCTGTGCCCGCTGGGCCGGCCGGCGCTCCCCCCATACTCATGCCCAGCGCCTGGGCCAGGGTGATGTAGCACCTGGGGGTACACAGACAGACGCATACATGATGATACTGTACAGACTGCAAGGGCGAGCTCAAGGTAAACTTAAGTACTAAAGGGAAACTTAAGTGGTCCACATTAAGTGGGACATACAAAAAACATAAACCGAAAACATACACCCAAAACATACAGACAGACAGTAGACATACTGCACTGTGCGTGTGTGTGTGTGCGTGTGTGTGTGTGTGTGTGTGTGTGTGTGTGTGTGTGTGTGTGTGTGTGTGCGCGTGCGTGTGTGTGTGTGTGTGTGTGTGTGTGTGCGCGTGTGCGCGCATACATGCATGTGTGTGTGTCTATGCACCTGTCCGTCAGAGGAGTGATGACCAAGCGGTCTGTGCAGCCCAGGAACTCGTTCTGGTAGACGAAGCCCACGTCAGTGATGTTTATGAGCATCCTGTCACCATCCTCGCTGAAGTAGAAGCGGCACTGCTTCAGCCACTCAAAGTCAGACACACTCTTGATGTGCAGCCGACACTAGGGGAGAGCAGGGGATGTGGAACAGGTGGAGATTTACAAACAGGTGGAGATACACCGCCATACATGTTATAGCTATTGCTCTTCATGATCCATAAATTCCCTCTACTTAGCATGGACATTACTCTTGTTTGTTTGAAGTAAACAAAGCCACAAACAT
The DNA here is from genome assembly GCF_034702125.1 of Engraulis encrasicolus. Classification (NCBI taxonomy): domain Eukaryota; kingdom Metazoa; phylum Chordata; class Actinopteri; order Clupeiformes; family Engraulidae; genus Engraulis; species Engraulis encrasicolus. The sequence goes on along the minus strand of NC_085861.1, from coordinate 55,338,399 downwards.
GTAGAGCTGTAAATACAGTATATCTATGTTGCAAAATAAGACCTTGGCAACCTGCATCCCTGCAAAATCCAACAATGTCCTTTAGAAACTCACTACAAAATGTATGAGGCGTGATCAACGGCCCTTTGGGCTAAGCAAGGTCAGGCGTGAAAAGAAAAGAGAGAGAAAGAGGAAAACAAAGCCCGTGTGCTTTGAAAGCGAAATGAACGTTGGCGCATGGCGTAACGACTCCACAAGTCCCCAGTCAATGGCGTGTGTGATCCCACCGCGGCCAAACGCAGAGACAAAAGAACTAAAATAAACGTGGCTCAGAGGAGCACGGCGTGATTCAAGGGTAAAGCAATTACTGCTAATTTGTGGTGGGAACCCTTGGGCACCTTTTTGTCTCTGTCTGGCCCCGCGTTCTCCTCATTGGCATGCACACAGCGGTTGTGTGAGGCTAGGCAAGTGAGGCCATTGATTCATTCACGTACCTGCAGCAGCCTGTAAAAAAGGACCCCAGCACCCTGAAGGCCATTTGCTAACCGGCTAAAAGCAAACCGCATGCCATTATGGAAAATATGGCTAAAAAAAGAGAAAAAGCAAATGGTTTGTTTTTGTGTTCGGTTTCCACAAATGTAAACAAATGCAAACAAGAGGCCGGTGGTCTGAAATGGCTTTGTTTTGTATGCCGCTGTCCACCAGTGCCCCTGGCAAGGCCATAAGCACTTAATTGATGTGTTTGTCTCAAAAGTTAAACAGAGTCGTAATTTTCCGATCGATTTTGGGAGCTGCGTAACATTCCGGGGACATTTTTTTAAAGTAGAATTGAGCAAACGGCCTTCAGAGAGAATGCTGGGAGAAACGCATCACATTTATCTACATTTCCGTGCTTTGTATTTTAATAACCTCAACTGAGTGGCCAACTAAATGGCTAAAGTGCATAAATGCATGTGCACACGGAAGTACACACACACACACACACACACGCACGCATGCAAACACACACACACACACACACACACACACACACACACACACACACACACACACACACACACGCACACGCACACGCACACGCACACGCACACGCACACACACACACACGCACACTCTGGCCCACCTTTCTCAACCTCTTCCTCCCCACTCACCAGGTCGTCGAAGATGTCCCTCTGGTGGACATGGATGGTGATCAGGGTCTCGTACTTTGTGCGTTCCACAGGCCCCAGGTCTCGCGTCGTCATGTCGATGAGAGTGTTGAGAAGCTCCAAGAAGGACTGGTTGGTCTTGGTCATGATCTTGCGGTCGTACCTGGCATTGGACAGGGCCTCCTCCGCATCCCTGGTCCAGATCATCTGGATCCCCAGCAGACCCACCTAATGTGGGGAACTCATGGTCAATTTGGCATTTTCCAGTCAAGGCAAAAATGCTTGAAGACATTAGTCAGGCCGCGCCCGCCCTTTCTGAGCTCTGGAGAACCCAGGAACTCCACCCACTTTGCAGGGAAGCGGGGATCAACTTTGAGCAGCTCCAACCACCCTGGGTAGACGCGTTTTCAAAGCAGTGACGTGGTTTAAGCACAGACGTTCTATTGGACAGCCTTATCAAAGCATTTTCTGGCTTCTACCAGTAGCAAACCAAGGGAGGTGGGTCAACCATGCCGTATGAGAAACGTTTATTGTTATGCTCTAGGTCAGGTGAAGTCTTGAAGAGATTTGAAAGTCAATGATAATCAGGCTATGTAGACATTATATTATATAGGCTACCTGTGCTGGGTAGGAGTTGAGGAACTCGATGAGCTGGAAGCCGGGCTCCTGGATGGCTAGTGCTGCCTGGTGGATGACCAGGTGTAGCGATCGCTGGGACTCCTTCAGCAGGGCGTGTAGCCACACCTCCACGTTGCCCTCCGCCATAACCGGCCTATCCAGCTCCACCGTCTCCCCTTCTCGCGATGAGATGGCCAAGATACGGTCGTATATCTGACAAAACAGACCAATCAGGAAGGTTATTACACACTGTATAAACATGTTTTACTGTTCAGTCTTTTTTTTTTTTAGAAAGTGTGATCAACTCCCAACTATTTCTTACAAGGCCTTCGGTTGCGAGCAAACAGCAAAGTTCATATTTAGTAAAAAGCCGCAGTCTCGGGTGTAATTCTTGTATTTTATTCCAGTGGGGCTACTGGAATAAAATACAAGAATTACACCCGAGAGTGCAGCTTTTCTACTAATATTATTTTTCAGTCAGGCAGGGTATCAATCACAAAGCGGAGAGTCAAAGAGTCAAACAAAACATTGTTTTGTGTATAAGACAAAACACCTTAGGTAACACCTCATTACACCCACATGAAGAATCAAAAATAAAATCCAATCTACTGTCGATGGTTAGAATACACGTGCAGTTACCTTGTCATGGAAGCGTACAGACTTGATGTTGTCGAAGACGTTGAGCAGGTGTGCCTGGATGGTGTGGGAGTCGGAGGCCTGGCCCAGGATCTCCAGCAGGGCCGGGTCAGACACAAAGAAGAACCGCGGGAACAGCAGACGCTTCTTCTCCAGGTAACTAGAATCACACACACACACAAACGCATGCATGCACACACGCACAAGCACGCAAGCACGCACAAGCACGCACGCACGCACAAGCACGCACGCACGCACACACTCACACACACACACACACACACACACACACACACACACACACGCACGCACGCACACACTCACACACACACACACACACGCACGCACGCACGCAAATGCACACACACAAAACCCCCACACACACGGTTGTAAGTACAGGCAAACAAGTCAGGTGCCTGGCAATCTCACTCCAATCACTCTGTGAAGTTTTGGCAAATTAGTGCGTGTGATGGAGTGAATGGGCTGTTGGTGTGCTCTATTACACCAGCATGGCTGTTTGGTTGCAGCTAGACCCCCAGGTTGCTACTCCGTATGCCAAATCTCATCTTATTCGCTTTAAAGACAAACCGAAAAATCCACTCTTGTACCGTACAACAGTGTGTCAGACACCAACTCTTTCAGATGAAAAAGCCTTTTGGAAATGTGACAGAAATGTTATAAATGTGTGTGTGTGTGTGTGTGTGTGTGTGTGTGTGTGTGTGTGTGTGTGTGTGTGTGTGTGTGTGTGTGTGTGTGTGTGTGTGTGTGTGTGTGTGTGTGTGTGTGTGTGTGTGTGTCTGAAAATATAACTTACGTGTAATTCTATTGCAAATATAATTCCTAAGATTGCATGAAAAACATGTCATATTTCATGTGAAACTGCATAACATTAAAATTATATTGGGGGCCGGATAAGACAGGCCGTAAACGTCCCCCAGCCATGCTTTACGGTGTGTATGTGTGTGTGTGTGTGTGTGTGTGTGTGTGTGTGTGTGTGTGTGTGTGTGTGTGTGTGTGTGTGTGTGTGTGTGTGTGTGTGTGTGTGTGTGTGTGTGTGTGTGTGTGTGTGTGCGCGTGTGCATGTGACACTGACCCAGTGAGTGATTTCTGGCACATCTCGAGCTGCTCCAGCAGATGAGGCAGCAGCTGGCCCATGGTCTCGTCCCCCACGCACGACTGCACCACGTTGGGCATCTCGTGCGCCCGCGTCATAATCTTCACCCACGACTTATCGATGTTGGAGAATCGCTTGGCCTCCTGCAGATGTATGACATCACACATACTGCATCTATCTCTCTCCTTCTGTCTCTGTGTCTGTCTCTCTCTCTCTATTTCTTCTGTTTATCTTACAATCTATGGACATTTTTTCAATGTTAAAACATCTTCCTGCTGTGACATATGTACTACATAGTATAAAGGCAGTAGAGGCATATTGTTTCTGTAGTAAATTGCCTGTGACACAAGTGGCTAAAACTGTTCAATAAATATATTTATGTACTACAATCCGGATTTCCACCTATTGCAGATGATTCCGAAAGACAAACCGGAAAATCCACTCTTGTACAACAGTGTGTCAGACACCAACTATTTCAGATAAAAAAGTCTTTTGGAAGTGTGACAGAAATGTTAAAAGTGTGTATGCGCGCGCGCGCGTGTGTGTGTGTGTGTGTGTGTGTGTGTGTGTGTGTGTGTGTGTGTGTGTGTGTGTGTGTGTGTGTGTGTGTGTGTGTGTGTGTGTGTGCGCGTGCTTGCGTGCGTGCGTGCGTGCGTCATGGTAGTGTATTCCCATACACTGTGTGTATTTTGTGGACTTACTTTGGGCAGCTGCTTGGCAATGTCTCCACCCACAAACACAGCTTCCAGATAGATCCACAGGTTCTGGACCGTCATCCAGTTCTCTATGATGTCTGTGGTGTTGGACAGGTTCTGGACCCATTTCTGGATCTGACCTTTGAAGGGGGTGTTGTATCTGCACGGCAAACAACAAACAAAAAATGAAAAATGATGCATGGAGATTTTTTTTCTGAAGCGTCTAAACTCTGGGGCAGCAAATTAGTTTTTGAACAGCATTACTGCAAAAACTTGCACGCACACACCCGTGAGCACACACACACACACACACACACACACACACACACACACACACACACACACACACACACACACACACACACACACACACACACACACACACACACACACACACACACACACACACACACACACACACTAAAGTGATTATATTTGGCCACAGTGTTTAGGCGTGACTGGAGAGTGCTTGAATTATGGTTCATTAAAAGCAAATTGTCCATGATTTAGTGGCTTAGCCACAGAAAAATCAATGAGACGAAGGAAAAAAGAGCACCTCATTTCTCATTTTTTCTCAGTGTTTTTCATCTTGATAATCTGTCAAAAACTGACAAAACACCCTGTCTGAGATCTAAATCTCACGTTGAAGAAAATGAATAAAAATGTGAAGAAAATTAACAAAGCAGCAAATTAACACAATTTGATAATGGAAGTACTAAACTATGCAAGGTTCTTGGAGAAACTGGAGATGAAATGCATTCATTCTGTTTTAACAAGGAATTGCAGAAATGAAAAAAAAACGCACATCATATACAGGGGTTCGACAAAATATTTTAGTGTGGGAAGTTTCACGTCCCAAGTGGACCAGCCTGCTGGCCATTCTTCATTAATTGCACATTGTACCAGTAGAGTGAAGTGTGAAGGCTCAATTAGCAGGGTAAGAGCACAGTTTTGCTCAAAATTTTGCAATGCACACAACATTATGGGTGACGTATCAGAGCTCAAAAATGATACATTCTTGGTGTGCGTGTAACTGTTGCGTCTTTGACCAAGACAGCAAGTCTTTGTGATTCATCAAGAGCTACGGTATCCAAGGTAATGTCTGCCTACCACCAAGAAGGATGAACCACATCCAAAAAGATTAATTGGGGATGCAAGAGGAAGCTGTCTGTATACTCTTGAAGGGATATTTGGGTGCTAACCGGAATGTATAAAAAAAAACCCACAGCTGTCCAAATCACGGTAGAAATAAACCTTAACTCTCCCGTTTCCACCAGAATGGTCCATTGAGAGCTCCACAGGGTCAATACACATGGCCGGTCACCCAAACATCCCTTTTAGACAGCTTCCACTTCCGTCCACAGTTAATCATGTTGGATGTGGTTCATCGTTCTTGGTTATATGCAGACATTACCTTGGATACCGTGCCTGATACATCACAAAGACTTGCTGTCTCGGTCAAAGATGCAACAGTTACACGCACACCAAGAATTTCACATTTTTGAGCTCTGATACATCACCCGTAATGTTGTGTGCTTTGCAAAATTTTGAGCAAAACTGTGGTCTTACCCGTAATTCAACCTTCACACTTCACTTTACTGGTGCAATGTGCAATTAATGAAGATTGGCCAACAGGCGGGTCCACTTGAGCCATGAAACTTCCCACACTAAAATGACAGGTGTCTCAGATATTTTGTTCAACCCCTGTAGGTTCAAAGAGATTGTTTTGTGCCTGTAGAGTAGAGTAGAGTAGAGTAGAGCAGAGTAGAGCAGAGTAGAGTAGAGTAGAGTAGAGTAGAGTAGAGTAGAGTAGAGTAGAGTAGAGTAGAGTAGAGTAGAGTAGAGTAGAGTAGAGTAGAGTGGTAGAGTGGTAGAGTGTACTTTATGTCTGTTCCACTGAGCTACTGGATGGGTTTATTGCTTGTGTGTTTGATCTTGTCTATGTTTATGCATAGTGTTTGCCTGTGTGTTTTTATGTGTGCATGTGTTTTAATTTATTTGTGTGTGTGTGTGTGTGTGTGTGAGCGTGTGTGTGCGTGTGCGTGTGCGTGTGCGTGAGTGTGTGTTCACCACGCACCTGTTGCTCATGAGTGACCCCAGCACCATGAGGCTGTCCTCCATGTTGGTGATGATCTCAGAGGTGCTGTCTCCCCTCAGCAGCAGCTCCCCACGGGTCTTGAAGTGGGCGAAGGTGAAGGTCTTGTTGTCCCACTCTGCAATCACCTGCTTCAGCTTCTGCTCGATGTCGCGCTCCTTCACCGCACTGATGCATATGTCCTGTTTGTGTAGATCAGAGGTGTCAAAAGTAAAAGTAAAAGTGAAAGTAAAAAAAGAAACAGTTTCCTTCCAACACAAGTAACTTATCTGAGTAACCAGTAGACCCGTGTACTTCAATTAGTTACAATCAGCTAACTCTGCACTGGTTGGATCACATTTGTGGTGGGTCCTTGTTAGGTTTTCAGTGTTTTTCAGCAACAACAAAGTCTTATTAGGTACAATTGAGTAAATGGTGTAACAGCTATGTAATGCCATGCGCTCATGTTGTAATTACACCACAAAAGTACTTTTACTTTTACCTTTGACACCTCTGGTGAAGATAGAGATTAGCCTGGGCCTGTCCATCCATGCTTCGTCCATACTGACGCCACACAAAATTTTATGACCAGTCAGTCAGCCCAAGATGGTCTCTGATATTTCAAAATTTCCCCACTGTTCAGAGGCAATGGCATTCGAGAAAGTCCAATGGCTCGATTGGGTGAGTTTAAAGTTATGTGTGATATTGATTCAGCTGGTAGCTAAGTTCGAGAAATTAGTGGTCTGATTTGTTGTATTGTAGCATACCACGGCAGTGACGGCACACAGACACATTTTTGTATATGCTGTTTGAGCATCCTCTCTGAGACATTGGTATACTGAACAACTTGGCAAGACTACAGTTGCAGAGGTTTGTACTACAGCCAGGCTAAAATAGATAGATAACTTTATAGCCAGCCAGCTAGTCAGCCAGCCAGCCAGACAGACAGGCAGCCAGCCAGGCAGCTAGACAGAGAGCCAGCTACCCAGCCAGCCAGATAGATAGACAGACTAGAATAACTCAGAGAGTGCAAACCTCCGCCAAGGCCATGGGGTCACTGATGCTATAACATCTACACGCTGTGGAATTCTATGCCTTTGATATAAAATCCTGGACCACCACCAAAATTGAATAATTTTTTCCTTTTGTCATTTCCAACAGCTCCACAAAATTTCACCAAAATCTGTTTATAACCTTTTGAGTTATCCTGCTGACAGACAAACAAACCAGCAAGACCGAAAATATAACCTCCTTGGCGAAGCAAGGTAATAAGGGTAAACGTTTGTCTAGCAACAGTAAATCCCCTCCTTGCGAAAGGGGAGCAGATCATATAACAGTTGGAGTGTTGTGTACCTCTGTGCCCTCCCACCGAGATGTCTAGACTTTGTCCCTGCCATACCTGCTGCCTGGTGGGAGGGCGAGCGGGAAAGGGTGGGGGTGCATCTACCGCAATCTCTTTGTGCTTGAGGAGCAGTATGAACTGTGTGAAGTCCAAGGCTATTTCATGTTCACCCTTACAACAGACGCGTTCAGGGGATTCAGAAAAACAGGGCATCATTTACCCTGATGTAGAGTCCTTCTGTGTAAGGTGTGAAAGTGAAGTGAAAGCCCATTGGGAATAACGAAACTGCACAATAGCTGCACATAACGAAATTGCATTTATGCCTCACCCGTGCAAGGGGGCAGTCCTCAATGGTGCCCCAAGGGAGCAGTGCGGCGGGAGGGTACCATGGTCAGGGTACCTCAGTCATGGAGGAGGATGGGGTAGAGCACTGGTTAATTACTCCCCCCACCAACCTGGCGGGTCGGAAGTCGAACACCCTAACCGCCTACCCATGACGTGTCTTTTACTGAAAGGTTTATTTTTTATCTCAGCTGGTGGTTTCAAGCTTGATGTATGTGCCAGTGTGTTCAGAAACAGTAGGGGTGTGTGTGTGTGCGTGCGTGCGTGCGTGTGTGCGTGCGTGCGTGCGTGCGTGCGTGCGTGTGTGTGCAGTCGGTCAGTCGGTCAGTCAGTCTGTCTGTCTGTCTGTCTGTCTTTCTGTCTGTCTGTCTGTCTGTCTGTCTATGTGTCTGTTCGAAACCATCATCTACTAAATCTCTCAATCTCATACCTCGATCTCCTCCTTGTGCTTGAGGAGCGGTGCCTCCATGATATTGCGCAGCTTAAAGGAGTCAGACTCCACCTCGAAGGTGTGTCCCGTCAGCTCGGTGATGCGGCGCCAGTGGCGCGGCATCATGGCCTTGTTGGTCATCAGCTCCAGTAGGGGGCAGCACTCGCTAAACTCGTCGATGGTCTTCTTCAGGTCCAGGAAGGCCTGCCATTCCTTCAGGGCCCGTGGTAGCTTACGGCAGCTGTGGTGGGTCAAAGTAATATGCACACACACACACACATGCGTGCGCAAACACACACACATGCACACACACACACACAAACACACACACACACACACACACACACACACACACACACACACACACACACACACACACACACACACACACACACACACACACACACACACACACACACACACACACTCAAGACTCAGGGCAGCTTTACAGCAACTGCAGAGAATCAAAATGGATTATATCTGTTTGTTTGTGTGTGTTGTGGTAAGACACTGTTTTTCTATTGCTTCATGAATTGGAGTCCATTATGCATTAATTTGATCTTGATTACGTACTCAAAATGGGGATAACAAGCTGTGCTTCGCTTTCCCACGCATTCCCTCCAACACACACTCGAACCACAAGCTCTCTCTCTCTCTCTCTCTCTCTCTCTCTCTCTCTCTCTCTCTCTCTCTCTCTCTCTCTCTCTCTCTCTCTCTCTCTCTCTCTCTCTCTCTCTCTGTCTGTCTGTCTCACATACGCAGGCACGCACACACACACACACACACACACACACACACACACACACACACACACACACACACACACACACACACACACACACACACACACACACACACACACACACACACACACACGTACACCACAGTGAACAACAACCCCATCATTATTTGTGTCAGTGTTTACCGAGTCTGAAACTCCAGCAGCTCGTTGTTGATCCTGTCAATGTGAATGTCCGCCCACAGGATGTCATAGTAACTGTTGACGGTGTCAATCACGTTGTTATAGAGACCGTAGAGCTTCTGCAGCAGGGTCAGCTGCTTCCTGATCTCCAGCAGCTGAGGATGCTGGGTAACAGGAAGTCCAAAGAGCTCCTCCCCTCCCGTGTAAGTGATGTACTTGCGGTACAAGTTATCAAATCGGTTCTTAGGGGAAAACACACACATAAAAGCCGGGTCAATAACTCAATGCCGAGTCTCAACTTAGGTCTGAGAAATTTCTCCCACATGAATGCATTAACATGTTCAACAGCAACAGTGGACTGCCTGTGGATTGAATTTTACATGTACTGTATGTACATACATACTGTATGTATTCCCACACATAAATTGCAGAGTACATCCCAATGTCTAAATGTGTGTACTGTGTAGAGTCTCCCTCCGTACCTGGAACATGATGAGTCGATCACTTGCATCTTGAGGAGCTAGGCCTACCACCATAGGCCCATCCTGTGGACAGCAAAGAGGCACAGATACACAGATGGCAAACAACGTACTGGCAAAATGTATTGCTTACGAATTGTAAATAATTGATTAGCATCATGCAAGAAATGAGTAATGAGGCACTTTTAGTAAACAGCAATGTGGAAATGATGTAAACAACATGTAATGTGGAAATGATGCTTCAGAACAGAATTTTTATGTGGATGTTTCCCTCAAAGAAACAGGTGGTACTAATCACAGCCTAGTGCAAGAGGTCCAGGGAACAGCTCCCTGGATGGGAGGGCGGGATCCCTGCCAGAACTTCCTTTCACTCCAATACTCACAGTATGTATACTGTATTTATGTACTATGTGTATATTTACGAAGGCATTTTATCATTCATTTGTTTTTATTCTCATCACCTTGTCATAGTGTTGGTAGAAATGAGAGCTGTCCCCCAGGAAGAAGTCAACATATTTATTATTGTATGTGCTGTACTATGCTGTACTGTACTGTACTACACTGTACTGTGCTGTGCTGTGCTGTGCAGTACTCTATGTGTGTATGTCTGCTTACATGTCTGCATTTAAATCAACTTGTTGTAGTCCTGGTAGAGGTGGGAGCAGGCCTTCACAAATGCAATAATATATTTATATACTGTACTTTATGTATGTATGTACGTATCTATGTATGTGTGTTTGTTTGTTTGTTTGTTTGTTTGTTTGTTTGTTTGAGTGCTTGTTTGTATTAACCACCTTGTCGTAGTCCTGGTAAAAGTGTGAGCAGTCCTCCACGAAGGAGCCCACGTTGTCGATGAGCTCTCCTCTGAAGTTGGGCTGCAGCGTCACCAGCTGGTTCTGCACCTGCGTGCTGCGCGACAGCAGCTTCTCCCAGCTGTAGCGCAGCGTGTCCACCTTCTCCACCTCCTCCTTGGCCACCTGCAGCTCGTACTTGTGCAGCATGGCGTAGGACTCCTGACGAAAAGAGACAATGGTTAAAAAATGTGGCATGTCTTTGGCATGCCAAAGAACAGATGCCATAGATAGGGAAAGCCATGCAGTACAGTCAGAGGAAGATGCTATTGATTAGGGCACAAACATGCATGTGACCTGCCTGAAGTGAAAACGGTATGAGGCAATTTGGTGTAAGGCAGACAACACTACAGTACACCTCATCAGTTTCCTTGGCTTAATCCATGTAAACAGAGGTGTCGTAGGATCCCATAGTGATATCATGACGTAGGATCTCAAAGTGATACCATGATACTTTTACAGGAACTTTTGTGCTTCATTGGCTTTATGTGCCTATTGTGCTGAATTTTGCATACACTGCATATAAGTGATCCCAACTTTATCCCCATGGGCATGAAATGCAATTAAGTTTCTTACTCTATCTATTATATATTCTACCTATTTTGCATTCTGCTGAGCGTTATATAGTATGTGCCTACTCTCCCTGCCCTGAAGGGCATCTACGCCAAGTCCAGGGCCCGGAAAGTGCCCAAAACCAATCCCATCCAAAATATGGAAAAACACAAGTCGGGCAGGCGATTGTGTTGTCTGAGGGCAAGGACCAAAAGCCTAAGGAGAAGTTTATTTCCTCAGGCCATTTTCATTTTAAAGTCCTCTTAATGCTTGAAATTTACTCAGCTCTCTTCACTCACACAAACACACGCATGCACGGATGGACGGATGGACGTACGCACGCATCCATGCACACGCACGCAAACACACGCATGCGACTAGCATGCGAAGACACTGCCACACACACACACACACACACACACACACACACACACACACACACACACACACACACACACACACACACACACACACACACACACGCGCGCGCACGCACACGCGCACGCACACACACACACACACGCACACGCACACGCACACACGTCACACACACCTTCCTTTCTACTTAATCTATCAATTACAAACTGTACATTTTTCAACAATCATTTCTGTCATAAGCAGACTTATTTTGACCAGGACAATTCATTTCATCATATTATTCATTAGATGTGGAATGTGAAGAAGTGTGATGCAAGACACATTTATTTGACAAAACGTATCTTACTTCACTACATGTCTCTATGCACATGTATGTATGTGACTAAACATTTCCTAAATTAAACTATTAATGTAACTTGATCTTGTAGTCATACCAGGCCATTTTGTAGTTTTTGGATATGAGGGATAGGGGCTATGACTTTCATTATTTGTGTGTATCATTATGTGAGACACATAAGGCTTTCTGTAAAGCAGAAAGACTGGATGAAAGCTCTAAGAATGGAAGTGCTTGTCTTTGTTATCTTTTATGTGTGCAAAATGCTGCATTTCTACACCCTAGAGAGGTTCGGTAAATAAAAACCCTGAGTGTGAAAGCTCCTTGCCTCTATGGGGCTGACTTGGAAATCTATTGCAATCTGGTGTTCCCGGATCTCCTTGAGCGAGGCCATGGCGATGCGGATGTCGTCCAGGTCCTTGATCTGCCGGTTCAGCTTCTTGCCCGCCTCCTCCACAAAGGTGAAGATCTGCTCCATCTCCGAGCGGTACTTCCTATTGCAGTGGTGGCCATAGTCCACCATCCAGGTCTTGGTCTCGACCGTCAGTGCCATCTTCAGGTCGGCTGTGGAATTGCAGCAAATAGCAGAGCAGAGCAGAGAGCAGGCAGGCAATGGAGTCAGTGGTTTGTTAATGAAAACAGCAGGTGTGGTGTTGAAACGATCGCCTCAAGTTTTTTTTCCATCAAACACCTACTAAGAACAGATCGGAGGGGCGTTCTATTATGGGATGCAGCATGTGTGCTAATTAGGAGAATTATGGGAAACATGAGAAGAAGCTGTTGATTAAAAAATCCCGCCCAGCATCCCTAATGTTCACCACACACACGCACGCACGCACGCACGCACGCACGCACGCACGCACGCACGCACACACACACACACACACACACACACACACACACACACACACACACACACACAGACACACACACACACACACACACACACACACACGCACGCACGCACGCACGCACGCACGCGTGCACACACACAGCGTCAAAAACACACAGAGAGACACTGGCAGCCTAAAAGAGGCTCGCCATGACGGGCTGCCAAAAAAAAACCAGGCACAGCGGGGGAAAAGCTGCGACGGGAGCGTGATATGATGAAAGAGAATACATGAGAAGACACCTCAGTCTAACACAAAAAACAGCACAACACAATTAAGCACAAAATATAAAACTGCTAAGACACATGCTGGAAATAAACTGATTAAAACTCAAGAGAATTATACACAGAAAACAAATGAATGTGCTACTTTCAGAAGGGCAAATGAAATGTAGCAGTGGGGAGATTATCATCATCATCATCGTGCACTGCTGTTACTTTGTGCAACTATCAGAAAAAAGACGAATGCAAAGTAGAAGGAAGATTAAGTGCCTCACTATCATTATCGGTATCACTATCATCACCATCATCATCGTCATCATTATCATCAGTACCGATTATCATTGCAGTCATGTTCATTATAATAAAGGGGTTTCATGCCTTTTAGCATTTCAAAAAAGTGAACATCTAGAGTCTTCATGCGAAGTGAACTTCAAGAGTCACCATTACCATCATCATCATCACCATCACAGTCTCCATCATCATCACCATATCAATCACCATCATTATCACAATCACCATTTCCATCAACAAGATTCAAGATTCAAGATTCAAGATTTGTTTATTACGTCTTATTATAGGTTTGCAGCCTATAAAGAGTAAAAATTGTTGTGGTTTTTTGTGTCCTCAAAAAAAGATTAAAAAAGAAAAAAGAAAAAAGAGGGAGGTGGGGATGAAAAAGGTGCAAAGAAAGTGCCTTGTCTTCAGCATGAATTCAGTAATCTAAACTGCTTGGTGGAAGAAACTACTTTGGAGTCTGGTAGTGTGAGATTTCAGGCTTCTATACCATTTCCCAGATGGTAATATAGAAAACAGTTCATAGTTGGGATGGCTAGGATCAGCCCAGTATGGAGGGTAAGTCACAGCCGCATATTTTCTGAGCTGTACGCACAACCCTCTGAAGAGCTCTCCTGTTGAATTGAGAGCAGTTCCCATACCATGCAATAATGGTCCCCGTCAGAATGCTCTCAATGGTGCCTCTGTAAAAAGACCTCAGGATCTTGGGTCTCATACCAAACGCCACCATAACCACCTCTACCACCATCTCCATCACCATCTCCAACACCGTCATCAACATCAACATCAACATCCATATCGCTGTCTGAACACCCTACCTGTGTAGAGGGCGAGTGCCCCGACGGTGATGAACTCTGGCTCTGCGTTGATCTCGTTCTCCAGGTCCCTGTAGTAGAGGATCTGGGACTCGAACTCGGACAGCAGGGGCGTGCCCTGGCTGAAGCTGCGGATGGCCTCCTCTCGATCCCGACGCCAGATATGGTGATAGCGGCCGAACCTCTCCAGGGCATTGAGCACCTCCTGAGGTATACAGAGGAGAGAAAACACCAGAGAGGAGCAGCGTGAGATAATCTGAAGACATTTGAGAGTCTGTCGGTCAATTGTGACCAAAGGATGTAGGCCTATGTTGCTAAGATTTTGTCAGTGTTTTGTCCAATTGTTGCAAAGATTTTGTCCAGTTGCTTTTGTCTAATTGTTTGTGAGACGTAATGTCAATTTACTTCTCTTTTGGGTCAAGACTCAATACTCACTGACACGCCTTTTTAGGTGTCAAGACACTTGGCTGTCTTACTGGCTTGTTTTAGGTCTTCAGCAATGATCATGATCACAAATCATTTTAATGAATAAAATTCCTTTCTGTGCTCTTGTTCCACAATGTGATAGCGAAAAAAAATAACAAATAAATGTTTTTTCACTATGCTACCACTGAATTTCAAGAATGCCCTGAAAGAAACAGACCGCCATTTTACAATTGTTTAAAAAAGATGAATGATGGTTGTACCATACACTGGCCAGAAAAAGTCCCACAAGACACCATTTTCCATTGATAGATGATAGATATAGTGGGATATTTTGCAGTGTTAGCAAAACTGTAGGCCGGACGATCTAATAAAAGACCGCAATGGAGTGTTGTGGTGTGTCATGTTCTACAAGGCCCTGTAGTAATGACACCTCAAGGGACGGGCTACCATACGGCAGTGGTACTGTGTGTGTGTGTGTGTGTGTGTGTGTGTGTGTGTGTGTGTGTGTGTGTGTGTGTGTGTGTGTGTGTGTGTGTGTGTGTGTGTGTGTGTGTGTGTGTGTGTGTGTGTGTGTGTGCGCGCATGTGTGTGTGTGTGTGTGTGTGTGTCTGTCTGTCTGTCTGTCTGCCTGCACGCAGCAGTGTGTGTGTGTGTGTGTGTGTGTGTGTGTGTGTGTGTGTGTGTGTGTGTGTGTGTGTGTGTGTGTGTGTGTGTGTGTGTGTGTGTGTGTGTGTGTGTGTGTGTGTGTGGGGGGTTTGTGGGTGCCTGCTTGAGTGTGTGTGTGTATTGCTTGAGTACGTGCCTGCATGTGAATATGTGTGTGTATGTGTTTCTGAGGGAATGGAACGGAACTCATTAGAGTAAAAAAGGTGGCTAATGCTGACTGTGCCTCTGAGTGCTGTGAATAATTGGCTACACTCAGGAATATGGCAGGTTGACATCTAGTAGAAGAGAGATTATGTTGACAGTAGAATAGGACATTCAAATATTAAGGCATTTATATTTACACCCTCCATCATGACAACATTCTACAGAGGAACCATAGAGAGCGTCGTGTCCAGCTGCATCACAGTGTGGGGAGGAAGCTGCACGGAGAAAAACAGGAAGACACTCCAGCGTGTTGTGAACACAGCGAAGAAGATCATTGGAGTACCACTCCCCTCCCTGCAGGACATTTACACCGCACGCCTCACCCGAAAAGCACTGATGATCATCAAAGACACAAGCCACCCTGCACACAAACTGTTCAGCCTCCTGCCCTCTGGAAAGAGGTACAGGCGCCTCCGTTCCCGTACCACCAGGCTTGCAAGCAGCACGATGCATCAAGCAATCAAGATACTGAACACTCAACCCACTCTCCCTTCACTGTCAGCCTCTAGCCAGCCAGGCCACTGACAACGCTCCCCCCCCTCATCCCCACCACCATATCTGCGACTGAACATTCCACCTGCACTACTACATCTGTGACTGAACTTTCAACCTGCACTAACTCAAAACATACACATGCACACACACACACACACACACACACACACACACACACACACACACACACACACACACACACACACACACACACACACACACACACACACACACACACACACACACACACACACACACACACACACACACAAGCACACTGCACTTTCTGCACTAAACCCAAACATACACACACTGACACACAACTCATACTCACACACATACACACACACACACACACACATACACAGGTACACACACACAGACGCACACCGCACTTTCTACCTGCACTAAACACACACACACACACACACACACACACACACACACACACACACACACACACACACACACACGCACACGCACACAAAACACATACAAACACACACACACACACACATACTGCTGCTGGTGTATTTAATAAAAACCTTTTTTAATTATTTATTTCTTCAAATGCTACTATTACTATGTCAGAACGCTATAAAGGACTTTTAGAAAAAGAACAACAAAATACCTCCTCTTAATGTATGTTCTCTACAAGTCTTCTGTTGTCCAGTCTTGCACTTTAAATGTCTGTATGAGCAATGTCTACGTCCATACTGTCTATGTCCATGTATGAGTACTGTCTATGTCTATACTGTCTATGTCCTTACCTAGATTAGTCTATGTCTGCATGGGAGAGCAAGAAACGCAATTTCAAATTCTTTGTATGACCAGTGCATGTAAAGAAATTGACAATAAACTTGACTTGACTTGACTTGACTTGACTTGATTTATTGGCTAAAAGCCGAGTCAGGTAATTGAGTATAAGGGTGTGGTTTTGATTAACATTGGCGAGTGCAGATAATAACGGAGGCCGTTTTTAAAAAACGGCATGCAGATGTATGTTGACCTCTGCATGCGTGTATGCCCGTTCTCGCTCTGAATGACTTGATCACTTGGGTTGACGTATGCTATGACTTAGTATCTCATACCAATTACTTTTTTTGGTATTGCAGTCAGAGGCCCAATTTGGTATCCCAGAAGACCCAGGTTTCAGTCTTGACAAGGCAACTCCATACTTTCCATGACTTAAAGGACCAGTTCAATCAATTTCAACATGCAGTTGTAATGCTCAAACTACCCTGGACTTGTCAGTACCTGAGTTTCTTTTTTGTTCTTCTTCAGTCTTTTCCGAGATCTTGGTCATTGTAATGGGGGCAGCGCTTTGTTTACATTTAAAAAAAACAGTTTTATTTATTCCCAAAAACATCCGAAAGGTTATACAACATCAGCAGACAAACAGCGGTACCTTTTGGGAAAATATTTGGAGTAGGCCTGTGTTAATTTTTTTTAAAAATGTAAACAAACGCTGCCCCCATTAGAATAGCTCATATCTCGGAAAGGGCTTAGCCGAAAAATGTGGCATCACCGGGTATTGACAAGTCAAGGGTAGCGTGAGCAATACAACAACAGCATATTGAAATTGACTGAACTGGTCCTTTAACTGAATAATTGTGGAAATCAGGGGTTTTCTGAGGTGAAAGTCATATCCTTTATTTTTTTCTTATTTGGGAAGTGAATTGTCCATGAAGTGTTTTAATGACTGGAGTGAAATCATGTTCCTCAATGTGAGTAGCTACTATGGTTCATCCACAGCCCTAGCCCAATTAAGGTCAGTTTTTGTGAGATGTCTAACTGCAGATCAATCCCCTGCACACCTCACTGCACTGTTAAATGAAAGGCAGTTATAATTGTACCTCAAAATTCCCATGTCAGCGAAACTTTACACTCATTAGACATACCTATAATTTATTTAAATATAACTTCGTAATGAACAGCGATACAGCACATATAATGTACTGTACTTCTTTAAAACGACTTCTCTTCCTAAGAAGCGCTCAATATTTAATGAACCAAACACATTTAAAGTGCAGAGTCTGTGTCTCCCCCAAGGGCTGTAAAGCAATATTGAATCTAATGAGGTATTCTCGTTAAAAAAAAATCCATTCTCTTTCAAGTGTGGGGTGGAGTTCAATTAAACTTAAAGAGACTAAAATATATGAAGAATAACTTTGCAGAGTGACCATGGCAATGCTATCAACTTCATGTTGTACCTGTGAATAGCATTGTTCTGTAGGAATTCATATGAATTCTAGTGATGGTAAAAGCGTTGGTTTTTAAAGTTACGTAGCATTGGCACTTGGGACCTGCAGTATATGTTGTAAAGTACAGGAAGCACCTGTGCCTAAAACTGCAGACCGAGATTTAAAAAAAATTGAAATCGACGAACCATTTCAGGGACCACAAATGACTGAAACTACATAGGATGATCCTCAAACTTGATCTCAGCCTCCGAGAGAGATTGCTCCCCACAGAGCAAGGCACTGGAAACTGACAATATTGCACAGGATTAAATAATTTACATGCATATGGCTATGTGAGTTTACCAAATGATTTAAAATAAAATGCAAATGTGTTTTTCTCTATGCTCAAATACACACAACATTTTTTGCTAGACTATCATAATCTATTCATCCCTACGGAGAGAACAATAACAATCTAGAGCTTTAGAGCAAAGTAAGCTTTTAAAACACAACCTCTGCACCGCCTTTAAATATCTTGTGGATAATAGTCTTCTGCATGATTAAACTAGAATGAAAATGCGCTCGCCCGGGGCACAGGTACACACAACAATATGACAATACCGGGTACTAGGGCAGGCAGACTCAATGTAATATTCATCATTGTGCTTTTGCGTCACGATTGCTCTACTTTCAGTTAGTTCGTTCTGTCCTTGCGGCGTGATTGCTTATTTTGGGCTTGGTTCTAATTTCGTGTCATCTTCGGAGACGTTGTGCCTATCATGTATTCTGTTTCATCAAATCACATGCACACAAGTCCCAAAAGCACAGATGTGTCACCATTGGCTGCCTGTCATTGTGAGCCTGCGAGACTGCCAAAGTGTGTGTGTGTGTGTGTGTGTGTGTGTGTGTGTGTGTGTGTGTGTGTGTGTGTGTGTGTGTGTGTGTGTGTGTATGTGTGTGTGTGTGTGTGTGAGTGAGAGAGAGAGAGAGAGAGAGAGAGAGAGAGAGAGAGAGAGAGAGAGAGAGAGAGAGAGAGAGAGAGAGAGAGAGAGAGAGAGAGAGAGATTGTGTT
>NC_085861.1:55301739-55309239 GCF_034702125.1 Engraulis encrasicolus | reverse complement strand
GCCACGTGAGGGGACAGCAGCTGCTCAAACGCACTCTGGATCTTCCCCCGCACTCGCCTGTTCTCACTCAGCACCAGCTGAGACGTAGGACACACACACACACACACACACACACACACACACACACACACACACACACACACACACACACACACACACACACACACACACACACACACACACACACACACACACACACACACAGATAGGCAGACAGAGAGAGAGCGAGAGACAGATACAGACAAACAGACAGTCAGACAGACATACAGTATTTTTTACAGAAACTGCACACACACACACACACACACACACACACACACACACACACACACACACACACACACACACACACACACACACACACACACACACACACACACACACACACACACACACACACACACACACACACACACACACACACACACACTGTCAACTTTGTCCACACTGAAGGTTGACCCTTTACTGTAATGCCAAGAGTTTGTGCAAGCCTACACTGTGTAACTAATGGATTGGTTCTTGGCTGACAGTGTTTTGTCATTCATCAAAACTACTTGCTCATGCCAACAATGCCAGTGCAATGCCAATATGATGTCATGCCAGGGTGGTTGGTGTAATGCCAGAGAGGTGCCAGGATGGCTGATGTTACATTATGTCATTGCATTGTGCTTATGGTAGGAGGTGTTTCTGTCCAAAGCTACTTGCTAAGCTTAAAAAAACTCAAGCAAAAGTGGAGATTTTTTTAAAACTCCGGTTAGCGTTTGTATATAAACAGAGATAAACGCAGACTTGAATGGCACTCTCCATACCGCGCACAGGCTTAAGGTGTTTATGACAGCCCTCAGCAGCACATTTATGCTGATTTTCCTATGAAGTGAACAAAAATAATATTCAAGAAAAATGTTCCTTTATCAAAATATGCGGGTATGAATAAACAGGCCCCAAGTTTCAGTTGTTGTGACTTGTGCTGTATACGCGTGTCTTCCAGCATCTGCACAAACCTTTTCATCAAACGTCCTTTTCATCAGACAATTCAAAAGCCTGAACAAGATGAACAAGTTCATAAATGGGTGAATATGCTGCCGAGTGATTTGTATTCCAGGAGGACTTACACATGCTTTTTTCCTCTTCATAAGGATTTTTTGGCTGCGATTTATAGTCAGGCGTGACTTGTAGTCTAAAAAATATGGCAGTTGAAAAGGCACGGACTACAGTCCGTAAAACAATGTGGGATTATATAGACGCCTCATGTCTCAGAGGGTGTAAAAGACCATCCATATTCTTCCTATTGGTACACAGTGAAAAATAGAGGGCTGATTCAACACATACATTACCTCACATCTGGCTGACATCCAAAGCAGCTTTCAGTTATTTTACTGGGTACTGGTTACAGTCCATGGAGCAATGTGGGGTTCAAGGGCACTTCAGCCATGGATGGAGGTGTAGGGAGAGGTAAGGGTGGGATTGGAACATGCAACCCTCTGACCTTAAGACCACCTTCCTAACCATTAGGCAACGACTACCCAAATACTTAGAGAGTACTCTGTGACCAAATGCAGTCCAGATGTCAAATCATCTCTAAATTGAGTGTTTAACCCATTGATGCCTGAAGCACCTGCAAACGCCTGCTGAATGCCTAAGCCCTTGTTGGGAAAGTTGCCCTCAGCCTATAAAAACCTAAATATCTTAGCTTCTGATGCACATAAAAACCTCAAATAAGTTGTATTTAAACCCTAAGACCCTCATCTTGCATTGGAATGTGTTCATTCAGCTGTAACATACTCACATTTTTTTTCAAAAAAAAAAGCGCTAAAATCTCAAGAGCCTGAATGCAGCGTATGTGTTTCCAGACATCAAAGGTTAACCCATTGACGCCTAAGGCACCTGCAAAAAAGGGTGCTGAATGCCTGACCCTTTTTAAGAAAAGCTGCCCTCAGCCTATAAAAACCTAAATATCTCAGCTTCTGAAGCACATAAAAATGTGCACTGAGTTGCATTTAAACACTAAGACCCTCATCTTTCATTAGAATGTGTTCATTCATCTCAAACAAACAGAGATTTTAAATAAAGTTGTCTCAAATCTCATGAGCCTGAATGTTGCGTAATGCAGCTCCAGGCACCAGAGCCAATGTTGCGCAAGGCAACATCAGGCATCAGTGGGTTAAACAACATACGAGTCATCAGGCTGAAATGAGTTAATTGCAGTAACACTGTAAAATTCACTGTGTATGGGATACAACCATTGAGAGTAAATGGATACAACTCTTTGATCACAAGACCAATGTTCTAACCACCAGGTCTATTCACAGCTTCGATGCCAGCAATGCAAATATTATGCCAGTGTGATATCGAGGTGGCTTATCTGGTGTCAGTGTAATGCCATTATGTCAGGTGAGCCTTGTGTGGGTAGTGGTGCCAGCGAAGAGAGTCCCTTTTTTGTAATTTTGAAACTAAACACACAGTGTCAACCCTCAGGCAACAAGCATGACTGCTTAATTGCCTGCCCATGGCTGTGCCAGTGTGGCAGGTCTGTTGCCAGCGCGGATGATGTATCTGATGCCAATGTGTGTGTGGGTGCCATGATAGCAAATGTGTTGTTTCAGGGTGGTCTGGCTCAGGGGTCCCCAAACTTTTCCAGGACAAAAAGCCCCCCATATACCAGTAAATTCCAGCTAAGTACCCCTGCATGGGCCGTGTCACACTATTTCACAATTCAATGAATTTGGTGCATTCTTAAACCAAAGTACAAAAGTACAGTAAGTTTAACCCCTTAAGACGCGGCTTTATAAATTTGTTGTTACCAGTATGGTAATGACCAAGTTGTGGTGCATTACTAAAGGGCCTGTGTTGTGTCATAGTATTCTAGTGCTATGGTAGTTACATTTCAATGACTATTACCGCGTGCCACTGGAGGTACGGCGCGCATTAAGGGGCTACTACATATGTAAACATTGTAAAGAAGAAAATGATTCCACTGGGATTGTTTAGCTTTTTTCAATGTATTAAATTTATTTTGCTATATTTTTCCTGCCAACCTGCCACGGACCCCCTGGCATCCCCTTGCGCCCCCCAGCCCCCACTTTTAAAACCACTGGTCTGGCTGATACCAGATAAATGTTGTGAAGCTGATGCCATGTTAGTGTGATGCCAGTCAGAGTGATCGATGCCATTGAGGATGGTGATGTGATGTTACACAGTAAAATAAAAATGCAGCCGTAATTCAACATTTCTCTCTGAATATATGGTCCCTCTCTTTGAGTGCTCTTTAAATGAACACTTAGAAAGTTTGAATTTAACACGGTTTGGTGCAGGGGAGGGGTTCCTAACCATTTTTTTAGGGCCTCCAAAACAGTGCCTGCTGATGGATGCCATGCCAGTGTGCGATGCCCACCTGCAGCTGGTTGTAGTGGTTCTTGAGCGTGTGCTGCTTCTGGTGCAGGGCGAGGGCGAACGGCGGCACCTCC
Source organism: Engraulis encrasicolus (assembly GCF_034702125.1). Taxonomy (NCBI): domain Eukaryota; kingdom Metazoa; phylum Chordata; class Actinopteri; order Clupeiformes; family Engraulidae; genus Engraulis; species Engraulis encrasicolus. The sequence continues at coordinate 55,305,775 of NC_085861.1, read as the reverse complement.
AGGCCCATGCGTGTCATGCAGTCCTTCTCCCGGATCTGCGTCAGGATCTGGGGGTCAAAGTTCACGTACAGCTCTGCCGTCTCCGGGCACTTCACCAGCAGGGAGGCCTGCAGGCCCAACCGCGCCACCTCGATCTACACAGGCAGGGGTGGCATAAGAGAGTGAGGAGTATTGGTATATTTGAAGGGAATTACGGTGTGTGTGTGTGTGTGTGTGTGTGTGTGTGTGTGTGTGTGTGTGTGTGTGTGTGTGTGTGTGTGTGTGTGTGTGTGTGTGTGTGTGTGTGTGTGTGTGTGTGTGTGTGTGTGTGTAGAGTGTGTGTGTGTGTGTGTGTGTGTGTGTGTGTGTGTGTGTGCGTGCGTGCGTGCGTGCGTGCGTGCGTGCGTGTTTGTGTGTGTGAAAGGACACATCACGATATTGCGTTTGCATCGCAATTCGCCTTTGGATAAGCCCTGCCCTCTTGAGTTACAGTTGCTAGGTTGGACAGATAAACTTTCTATGCTGTGATATCAACGCATCAATGTGTAACTTTAATGTTTGGTGTTTATATCTTCAGTTGCCTAACAAAATAACGTCCATCAACTGCTAGTCCAAACAATCCTGACGTGACGGATAATTAACTTTTCTAGCGCTGTTTCTTCATTACAGTAATTAGGTCAGAAAAACAAAATCCTACCCTGAAACAAGTTCGTGTTTTGCTTACAACCTTACTGAAAAGTTACTCGACTAAGATAATGGCATGAGTGTCGATCCCTGTGCTTTCTAGTCGAGTGTGAGGATGCCGAGACCCTTCAAGCCAGACTATCCAACTGCTAGTAAGCATTAGCCCGGAAAGCCTCCTGTTACCTCCTGTTGCACTTTTGTCACAAATACCCCAGGCACAATTTCCAATCATATTTTAATAATAATATGACTATAATATCTTGCTTAAACATACTTGAAAACATGACATTTCTGGATTGATCTCAATGTAGCGCAGTGAAACTGTCCGGCTTCTGTCTGACCTTGTCCTTCTGTTGCGCTTTAATAGGTCAAACAGCATTTTAGGGTGAGCCTTAGTCAAAGGTGAATTCAGAATCGTGACTGCATATCACGATTCGATTCGATAGAGTCACAGCCCTAGTGTGTGTGCGTTTATGTGTGTGTGTGTGTGCATGCGTGCGTGCGTGTGTGCATGTGTGTGTGTGCATGCGTGTGTGCGTGTGTGCATGTGTGTATGCGTGTACGTGTGTGTGTGTCTGTGTGTGTGTGTTCTTCGATATCTTTCACTGTTTATGAATAAATGTTGCCCTTGTGGATGTGAAGGAAGTGAACCACTGTTAAATTAACTGTATTCAACACAACCACAATAATCACCCAAGGACTATAGTGCATATGTGCTTATGTGTGTACAGTATGTGTGTAGTATTTGTGTGTGCCATTTCTGTGTGTGTGTGTGTGTGTGTGTGTGTGTGTGTGTGTGTGTGTGTGTGTGTGTGTGTGTGTGTGTGTGTGTGTGTGTGTGTGTGTGTGTGTGTGTGTGTGTGTGTGTGTGTGTGTGTGTGTGTGTGTGTGTGTGTGTGTATACATACATGTGTGTGTCCATCAATGTCATGTTTGGTGACATTTATAAGCTAAAAAAATCCCTTTGATGAAATGAATTTCATTTTGTGCACCAATTGTAATTATAATCAACTCAAGTACTTGCTGTGTATGCATGTGTGTGTGTGTGTTCCTGAGTGTGCGCACGTTCATGCGTGTGTGTGTGTGTGTGTGTGTGCAGTTACAAGACGGTGCGTACCTGGTCCATCCAGCCTCTGTGATAGACCATCTCGTACTCCATCAGCACGCGAGCCAGCCGGTTGTAGTTGCGGATGATGCGCTTGGCCTCGGCCGTGTCCAGCACCCCCGGCTGCTGCTGGAACATCTCCATGGGGGTCTGGATGCGGCGGAAGAGCTGCCGCACCCACTGCACGCGGCCCGCCACGGGGGGAAGGTCGCGCCCCAGCGGCGGCTCCTGCTTCTGCCGCGTGTAGGTGCGCGACACCATCTCGATGTCACGGCCGAAGTTCTGCAGGAGCCGCTGGTATTTGTCCGGGATGCCTAGGTCTGGAATGCCCAGCCTACAATATAGTACATGTACCGGTGTTATATGATCGACTAGTATTTCTGTGATATTATTCCTGTTATATTTCATGCTATATTTAAGAGACATGTTGCACAAGGATACAAGGATTTCACTGAATGTTTTACTTTTAAGATTTCTATGCTTATGACAAATAAAACTCATTGTGTCATTGTATCCTTGCAACCTTGCATCAAGACCACTTTACTTTATGTGCATACAGTGTTCTTGTCATGTTTTGCTTTTAAATGAAGCTGGGTCCACATTGAGTAGAAATCATTGAATTTGAAATTCTAATTTGAAATAGCAGTGCCTAAACTAGCCCTAAGCCTATTTTTAATTATGTTTGAGTGTGATAACAATCATATTTTATCTTGTATAACAACAAAAATGCCTGCAATTTAATCCATAACGGCATATTGATCCATGCACAATAATGTTAAAATTGGACCGTTTCAAAAGAACCCATGGGACCTCAAATGTGAAATCCATATAAGAAAGCAAGCAAGAAAAAAAAAGACCTCGTCATTGACATTTCGTTTTTTTCGATCCCATGTGTTCTGTGAGTTTGACGGCATAGAGAAGAATACAACAAATGTATTTTTTGTCATTACACAAAGTCTAATGCAATGTTAAGTAACCCTTTAATGCATAAGCCATTGGACTCACACTAACGCATAACATGGGTCTAAATAGACCTAGCCTGGCTCTCGCGAGACCCCGAGTGCTTCGTGCATCTTCGTTACACTTCCGCGAGAGTCAGGTTAAAATAGACCCGCATTCATTTCCAATGTATTTCTGAGCATTAATCATGTATTCTCTCACACAACTTCTAAAACCAATACATTTTATCCCATAATTCTTCTAAAAGTAATTATATAGGTGGTCCTTAATTCAAAAAAGTATTTTTTAAAATGTTCTTATATTTTTATTTTACAAATAAACATGAATTTGGAATTAAATCACTAATTTCTAGACGTGGATCGAAAATGGCCCGCATTCATTTCTAATGGAAGTCTAAATCTTTCACTATAATAACTTCCACAATTAATGTATTTTAATAGCTAATGGATTAAAAGTTGTGATTTAGGCTGTTTTTAATGCACAAAATGGGTGTTTTTTGTATCTTATATAAATAAACACACAAATAATTTCCCCCATTATTGCAGACATAGCCTAAGTCTGAAGTGTTTCACGTTAGGAACTAAAATATATTTAAAAGGATTCCAGTCAGGAACAAATAAACTGCGGACAGTTTTTGACCACTGTTGACCACTGCTGACCTATTGGATTTAAGCATTCCAGGTCATACATATTTGTGTAATAAGAGACGGTGTGATCGGAGGAGCCCAATAGCCTATATCAGGGCATAATTAATGTGCATAATTATGCCACAAAAGACATCTAACAAACTCCAAAAATACTATAAACAATTTTGATGTCTTCCAGAGGGGTGTGGCTGTCTTGAAATATTGGTCACATCCATCTAAAGCACTGTTACAAAGCCATCAGTGTCACATGACATGAGCTCACAAAGTCACTGCCAGATTTAGAAGAATTGAAGATGAAACTACCACAAAAGTATTACCTGCAGTGCTGTTATATTCCAGAACTGAAACCTATATTGTGTGTCCACAAGAACATTGTATTCAGCACTAAGAGACATGGCCAAGGTAAAACAGGCTGAAACCTGAAGACCACTCAACAAGAAACTTAAGTCAAGACTGGGTCAAGAAATGTCTTTAGACAGTTTTTTTTCAATGGTTTTATGAACTAGTGAAGGTGACTGTTAATGGACCAGGTAGATTAGTCTATGGCTAGATCAGCAATGTGCACACTTACATGAGTTCCTGAGTTTCACTCTAATGCCAGCAAGGTACAGCATAAATACCATGGTCTTCAAAAGATGCAAATGTCTTCCTCTCAATGATC
>NC_085861.1:55244239-55289239 GCF_034702125.1 Engraulis encrasicolus | reverse complement strand
GCCAACACAGACACAAAGCTGTCGAGCGAGCCGATGAAGTCGTGCTTGACGGCCTGTGCCTGCGGGCTGGCCGGCTCCCCCCAGCCGTGGTTCATCTTCCTCAGCGTGGGGATGAAGATGTCCGACAGCAGCAGCTCCACGCTCTTAAGCAGGCCCACCTCCGTGGTGTCCAGCATGTTGAAGTTCACCTCCTGGATGGGGCGAATAAAACGTTTAACAAAGAAAAAACATACATCTGTTTCAAAATGGGTGCTGGACTAGAGTAGCCTGGCTTTCACGCAGACCCTTCGTGCTTCGTGCATCTTCGTTACACTTCGTGAGCTTGCACGAGGGTCTGGAAATCTTAGATGAGCCTGAACGACATCCGATATTTCATGGTCGGTCCAATCAGAATCGCGGGGCGAGATTGCAGGGCGGGGTATATACAAGTTAGTGGTTGAAGTAGTAGTGATTTTTTAAAAAGCCACCTGAATTCTCCAATCAGGTTTGAGCTGTTTTGAACACACCCGCGACGGGCCTGGAATTTCTCAATTTTCGGCGCAAGGCCACCTGGCCTTTTGAGTTGTCAATTTTTTAAGGGCACAAAGGCCAAAAGCCACGGCACCAAGGCCATAAATGACAGTCTCTAACAGTCAAATTGAAATGTAACCAGTATCCATTAGGCTGGCTGGTGTTAATTCAGTTGATTCAAAGCAAATGAAGTGCAAAATACAAGACTGTGTGAATGGTTGTGTGACCATGTTCCTGCCAGTAAAAAGGAGGACATATTTTTGGCCGAGGTGTTTGGGAGTCCTCCCCCAAGAAAATGTGTGTTTCTTAGATGCAATTTCATGCATTTTAATGCATTTTAATCAATTAGGCGTCAGAGAGGGCAGCAAGGCCACTGTGGTCTTATGGCAGATATTTTTTTCAAGGGCACAAGGCCAAAATGGGAGGGCACTCATGGCCCTCATGGCCCTCACGAAATTCCTGCCCTGCGACCAGTGTTAATTTTGTCAGCTTTTTTTGATTTAGTCGTAGTCTTAGTCACAATGACGAAAATCAATTTTAGTCTTAGTCATATTTTAGTCATTGCCTTCCCAATTTAGTCTTAGTCTTAGTCTAAATGACGAAAATCAATTTTAGTCTTAGTGAATTTTTAGTCATTTTCGTCATTTTAGTCAACACTGTACATTACAGAACTTCTCCACACTTTTAACATATATCATTGACTGTAGAGAATAAACCTTCTCAGCACACTGCTTCTCTTTTTAACATATATCACACTGTACAAAAAAAACCCTCTTCACACACTGGTTCCCTTTTTCTCTATTTTATTTAATACCAGTGTTAATTTCGTCAGCTTTTTAAAATGTAGTCTTAGTCTTAGTCACAATGACGAAAATCAATTTTAGTCTTAGTCATATTTTAGTCATTGCCTTCCCAATTTAGTCTTAGTCTTAGTCTAAATGACGAAAATCAAAAAAGGGCATTGACGAAATATTTTAGTCATAGTCATGGCTGACGAAATTAACACTGCCCTGCGACCCGCGCCTTTCCAGAGCTAAGCGATTGTCAATGTTTCAGATGGCTGGTAACAACCATCGCGTGAGAACCAGGTTAGGACTACAGTAGCAGAGTCAAATAAAACGAAAAAGAAAGTCTGCAGCACCGCACTCCCGTTTATCTCATTTAATGTGATGTTTTGGGCTGCAAGTCTGATGAAGGGCATGCTGCCCAAAACGTCACATTAAAATAAGAAAAATGGGACCCTGGTGTCGGGGACTTATTATGGAGCAAATAAAACAACCCCAGCAGCCCCACCCCATTTTGAAGTTCACTGCCAGACATCAATGACAATTAATCTATTGGTGTGTTTCATTACTCGCCCTGTGTACTGTGTACCTTGTTTAAGTGCAGTGAAGAACGCTTTCCACCCTCAGCGATTCACAAGGCGAGTACATTCCGATTCCCGTTCTGTCTGATACACTTAACGGAAATGACGTTTGGTCGCGTGTCATCACAGTTTACCAACCGCCAATATACAATTCATCACGGAAGGCACTGTTCGTTATGTTGAACTTTTTTAAGTTTCCCCTGCCTCTTACACACATGACGGACAGATCAGACACTCAACTACGCAATAAACATGTTGAGTGCGAAAAGTGTACAGTAACTCCACACTTCAAAAAATAGCCGTTTGGGGGGTGTTATCCAGGTAATTTAGGCCTACAGTAGGCCTACACTTCACCGCCGCGATTAGAAATGGAACGCCCTGCATACCCAAACACGGTGCGGAAAGGGCGGTAAATACGAGTAATGGGACACACCATATCTTATAGTAAGTTGAAGCTCACTTCCTGGAAGGGGGCACACCAAAGGAATGCTGAAAAAGTTGAGGAAGAAAGAATGCAATGCCTTTCTAGCGCCAAGAACACATCAAGCTTCATACAACCAAGTCCGCCAATGAGGGATTCATGGGTCAGTTGTCCACGTGCCCAGGGAGAGGGGGAGCCTAGCATCCCCAGTACAATGTATGCATTGAGAGTGAGGCCCTTTCAAAAAATGTTGTGCTGGGCCCCATCAAAGCTGTCAGTGGCCCTGCTTACAACTAAACCAAAAGGACACCCTCCTGATATCAGAGTAGCTGGACATTAACACATAACACCCTTTTTAGTCAGTCATACATGTATGTACAGTATATTGAGTGATAAAACATGGATCTGTGTTTGTGGGTCAACATCTTACCCTGTGGATGTTCTCTGTGGTGATGGCCTTGGTGGCATTGGCGCGGGTGAAGAACACACACACTCCCGTCAGGGGCACGTCACGGCCCTCTGTCACAAACACCTTCTTCTTCTTGGCGCGATTCTGAGAGGAGGCCGCTGCTGCTGCACAGAACAAACGGCAAAATTATCACAAACCCACGCCACATGAATAGAAAGCACTATTTGTAGAGTTCAGATGCAAAACCCCCTAAGTGCCTTTTCAGAAAATAATCTTAATTCATTTTTATTTAATACAAAGCTATCAAAATTGCATATTTTTTATTCTATTTATGTAATATAACTATTTATATGTATTATCAAGTACATGAATGCAAACCAAACCAACAACGGGGTTCTCTAAAAATATATAAGTGCAGGTCTTTAGAAATGGAGTTTGGGGGTTTTGCATCTGAACTATTCATTTCATGATCTAGACTAATATTGTCCAACTCAAGATCATACAAAAAGGTAAAGATTTTCTCTATGACGAAAAATTGTGCAGGTGTTTCCCTGGAGCACCTGTTTCAGGTAGATCAACATCTTGATAGTAGAACATGACATGAGAGCGGCCGTCAGGAACGAAGAACTGCTCCATCCTGTCAATCTGAAGAAGACGAGAGAGAAACAGTATTTTATTAACGAGAGACAATGAAAAGTATTGTGAAAATTTTCAGAACTAATTAAAGGTTTTATCATTAGGGAAGATATTGTTTGTATTGATATTTGTATTGTTTGTAAAGATATAGTAAGCAGGGGTGTGAAATTAAAAGTAGATTTAAATTCATAGTGTAAGAACAACACCAGTACATCATATTGGGGAGTTGTTACACTAGTTATTCCACTGCACCTACTGAGGTAGATAGACTGTGTTGTTGTGCTGAAATGTAAAACGAATTATACACCTAAACCTAAACTGTTCCAAATTTGATCCAACCAGCCCAGAAGGAGCTGCTGAGGCAGGAACTGTAGTCCTCAGTAACTGTAAATCAGTTGCTCGTTGAAGTCCCCAGTGTTGGAAGGAAACTGTAGCACACATTTTAATTCTACTTTTACTTTTGACACCTCTGACGTTAAGTATGATGGTGGTTAGAGAGGGCATGCTGTGTACCTGACTGCCCTCCAAGATGGCATCCTCCACCTCTGCCTTGTCCAGAGCCGTACACGAGGCAACAATGCTGAGGACGTAGTCATGACGACCGTCCAGTTGGGCACGCTTGGCCTCTCTCTCCTCTTTTAGCTTTTGCTGCACAGAGAAAGCAAACACACACATATACACACACGCAAGCACACACAGACACAGACACAGACACAGACACACACACACACACACACACACACACACACACACACACACACACACACACACACACACACACACACACACACACACACACAGTCAATCAACATTGATAAATCTGCACAAATACTTAACTAAGACAGCAAATAACTGGTACAGAAAACATATACTTCCAAAACTTGAAAAACAGTCACTTCCTTTCCTTCAAAGACAAAATGTTTCTTTGAGCGCAGACCACACTATTGTTTCTATGACAATGGTCTACTGTCAAACGTATATGGTGTCTGCAGACTCAGTTCCACAAACCAACGTTATAGAACCAATACAGTACACATTTGCCTAAGAATTGTACATTGAGAGTCAATAAAGTACAAATTTGCATTTTCTATGGAATTTACACTGAGAGGACACTCCATAAAAGGAGAAATGTTCTTTCCACTTTTTTTTCAACTTGGATCAATAGCACCCATTCAAGATTCTAGTTTATGGTTTTTCTCTCAAGGGAATTAGCACGCCATTGACTGAGCACACCCAAATACATGTTGTTATGTTTCCATAAGTAATGTATTTGAGCGCATACTTTAAATGCTGTGATCTGAGTTCCAGAGATGAGGCAAGACTCTCTCCTCTCCTGCCTCTTCCAGCCGGCCTTGATGTTGGCAATCATCTCTTCCGCTCGGTCTATCTTACTTTTGGCCTATGTGTGTCTTCATTAAAATTAGTGGACTTAGTCTAATGATAAACCAAATAAAATATTTTTTTCTGCTGTTGTTTCTTCCTTGTCCTCTTCTTCTTCTCTTCTTCTTCTTCTTCTTCTTCTTCTTCTTCTTCTTCTTCTTCTTCTTCTTCTTCTTCTTCTTCTTCTTCTGGACTAACAAACCATCCAAAGCTTCTCACCAAGGGCTAAATGGAGCAAATTATGTAAATAGTATAGTATGGCTGTCCAGCTATAATTCCATCAAAAAGTGATCTCTCTTCAGACAAGACCGAACTCAGTAAACGGTCCACATTTTGTTTCATATACAAAGAGGCTACATGATGATCTGTAAGTATCAAACTGAGGCTGTACAATGTGGTGCTCTGCTTCTCCAGTTCTAATCCAGACAAAAACTCCGATATCCAATCAAGTTGTCATCAAGCATAGATGATAGCCGAGTTCTGACAAAGTTGTTGCCGTCTTCGCAGTCAACACTGACAGTGATAGTTTAGCGCTACAATAGATGCAAGAAAGTGTGTGTGTGTGTGTGTGTGTGTGTGTGTGTGTGTGTGTGTGTGTGTGTGTGTGTGTGTGTGTGTGTGTGTGTGTGTGTGTGTGTGTGTGTGTGTGTGTTGGGGGATGAGTTGGCTTGCTATAAAAATAGAGACAGTTACACATGTTTGGTGCTGCTAGGTTACGCTATCGAGAACGGCACCTCTGGCAGTAAAAGATGCACATACGTCAAGAGGTTGCCAGTGGTATTTATGTGATGCTCTGACCCTGCACCAGTCACCACATCTTGTAAATGAGACTTCTAAACACAACGTCTGACCTCAGGTTTGTAACCAACCACAGAAGGCATCAAAATGCTCCTTCTGTTGGCAGAGTCCTATATAGACTTAAATATCAATATAAACATAGACCAAACTGTTATCAGATTATCTGTGCTATCTTTAAACTTTTCTCGTTCGTTCTACCTTCAAGCTTTTTTCTTGCTTTTTATGAATTGCCTGCAGTACAATTAGTATATGTATCAGGCCTACTTTCTCCCCTTTAATCATGTTCAGATGGTATATATTTTAGGCTTTCACATTATTCTTAATCTTTATTTTTGTCTTTTACTTGAATGAAATGTGTTACACAAATGCACTTGCCTTGTCTTGCCTCATGGATAGAGCCACCAAATACCTTCACTTGCGTTAAAGCTCCACCTACTAGCGACATGCGGTTGTCATGGACACACCACGGCAACTGTTCCCACAACAGAATCCATGGGGCAGTCACATGACTGTCTGACCAAACTTCACTCCCTTTAACAGCCGCAGCGCCCAGTTTAGGGTTTTACAGTGGACATAAACAAAGCAGACTGTTATATAGATCATGAGAGACCCGCTGGTCGAAAGGCTGACCACCTACAAACACACGCACGCACGCGCACACACACATAATGTATTCTCTCTCTCTCTCTCTCTCTCTCTCTCTCTCTCTCTCTCTCTCTCTCTCTCTCTCTCTCTCTCTCTCTCTCACACACACACACACACACACACATACACACACACACACACACACACACACACACACACACACACACACACACACACACATACACACACACATACACACACACACACACGGACAAACACAAACACACACTTTTTTTAAACTTTTACTTTTACCATTAACAACAAAACTACCAAGAAACACACTGCTGATTTCGGGGGGTGGGGGGGGGCAATTTGGACCCCCCAGAGTACTCTTTACAGCATGTCCCTGCATTAGTACTACACACAATGGTGGTTAGGCGTGCACGTGCACACACACACACACACACACACACACACACACACACACACACACACACACACACACACACACACACACACACACACACACACCACCAGTAATATTGTATTTCACACCAACTTCGGAAATGTCAGCAATAGATTCAATTTGTACCTGTGAATGTCAGAGATCTGGGGAATACACATTGACTTTAGGAAGGATAAATACTGTATACATAAGACTGAGAGAGTTGGAGGGAGGGAGGGAAGGGGTGGGTGTTGTGGAGAGATGGACCCACATGTGCACACAAAGCTGTGACTGCTACCATGGCAACAGAAAGCTTAACTCCAAATAGCTTCAGACTCCTTTACGTGGGAGTCCCCGGAGGCTGATTACACTGACACACAGATACACTGACAGACACACACACTTTCTCTCTCGCAGAGAGAGAGAGAGAGAGAGAGAGAGAGAGAGAGAGAGAGAGAGAGAGAGAGAGAGAGAGAGAGAGAGAGAGAGAGAGAGAGGAAAGAGGGGAGGGGAGTGTAAGCGCAAGACACAGACAGATAATGAAGAGAATGAGATAATGAAAGATATATAGGGTGAGATAGAGAGAGAGAGAGAGAGAGAGAGAGAGAGAGAGAGAGAGAGAGAGAGAGAGAGAGAGAGAGAGAGAGAGAGAGAGAGAGAGAGAGAGCACATGCACAAACATGTAGAGAAATAAAATAAAGAACAAAATGCTGAAAGCTGCTAAGAATAAACCGCACTGCTCAAAAGATACTCTAACAGCTCTAATGAATGGCTTCTTGTGGCCTGAAGTCTGTTCATTCTATGCTTAGATGCAATCTTCATTTTATTTCACATCATTCCATTAAGAAATCATTCTTAGATTGCATTTAACTTAACCAGTAGATGATAGAAAGGTTAGTATATCAATGAGAGAAATTCCCGTCTGAATTGAATCATAATGATTTGAATGTGGTTTTACATGCTGCTATGCTGAGACCGGCCCTGTGAGACTAGACATGAACAGACGCTAATGGACAAGTAGACAAACAAGCCTTTTGGTCTCGCAAAGCAAATGGAGACAGCTGGTGCTGAGAGGAAAGGTAGGCGAGCAAGACTGTGATCAACGAGGGAGGGTAAAGGAATGAAAGAGGGACAGTGTGAGTGAAGTCAGTAGGGGGATGAAGGAGAGAGAATGTGAGTGGGTGAGGAAGTGAGCAAGTTACTCAGAGGAGTTGAGAGTGACTGAGAGGGCAAGCCAGTGATAGGGAGAGATAGATAGTATGAGTGACAGAGAGAGAGGGTTGAGAAGGAAAGTGTAGACAGTGTGTGAAAGTCAAATGCGCAGGGAAGCCAAAAGAGTAGGGGAGCAAAGAGCCAGTAGGGTCAGAAGATCAACTACAGAGGAAGAGTGCGTGGAGAAGAGAAGAGAAGAGAAGAGAAGAGAAGAGAAGAGAAGAGAAGAGAAGAGAAGAGAAGAGAAGAGACGAGAAGAGAAGAGAAGAGAAGAGAAGAGAAGAGAAGAGAAGAGAAGAGAAGAGAAGAGAAGAGAAGAGAAGAGAAGAGAAGAGAAGAGAAGAGAAGAGAAGAGAAGAGGACCAATGCTGTTTACCATCAAAGCCAGTTTTCTGAAAAAGACCATTTTCTGTCACTGTAGCAAAGACTTGCCATGCACAGAACACTGCTCTTTGCCCTGGCCGTGGCTCAAACGGTTAGGGCAGGGCTATTCAATTAGAATTTCATCTGGGCCACATTTCGAAACCAAGAACTGCAGTCGGGCCACACATTTTCAGACATCACGACCACTGAAATGACACTTAAAATCAGTAGTCCACAAACAAATTTTAAACATGTTCCTCTAACCTAAAACTTAACCACATTGAATGTGAATATATAAGACAAGCAGAAGATTCACAAGCAAATAATGTGTTGTACTGCAGTAACAAAACTGAAATGTATACTGCAAGGGCGAAACCATAAGAAAAATATTGAGGGGGTCCAAATCAGAAGTATAATAGCAGAGATTCTTTAAGTATCTCTCTGATAATAGTGTTGTGAAACGTCATAGGTCAGCGGGGGGTCTGGGGGCCCTCCCCCAGAAGATTTTTGATTTCTTAAATGCCATTTCCTGCATTCTAGTGCATTTTAGGACACATTTAAGACAAATCCTGACCCCATTAAATAAATATAGAACAGTAGATTTCAGCCTTTGATCCAAGTGTGAGCCCTCCCATATTTTATAGTGAAGGTCTAAGATGTGCTTGAATTCAAAACCAGTTACAATTCAAAGCTTGGTTTTCTTTTTTTGTCAAGTAGCAGGTGCTTCACCTCTGTCCTCATCGGGCAAAAGCTGTATCAGCGGCTTGGAGAGAAGGAATTTAATTTATAGTGGTTAATATATTTGTTTTGTATAGGCTAATACTACAGTGTCATCATGTTAATTTTTTTCCTTTCACATGGATACTTGTTTATGTTTATTTTGACTCATGAATCTATTTCATACATAAAAAGTAACAAGCCGCAGTGTTAAAAGTTTTAAGCTGTTTGAAAATGTGGTTCATGTACGCCTTGCAATTAAAGCTATAGCCCACCAGATAGCAGCATTTAGCCTACAAATAACTAGGGTCACTATGAACACACAAGGCATGACTTTGATGGAAGGCAGAATACTTGTGCATACATTTGACAAACTGTGATTGTGCCAAGCCTAATGTTGTAAGCTTCGACTGGAAGAATAACTAACTTTCACAGCAGGCAGCTATCAATGAGACTAGCATAATACAAGTTAATGTCACTTTAGCGTTTAGCATGCTAACAACGTTAGCGAAATCACAAACGTGTTTGCTTTAAACTGTGAACAATCAGTTTAGCTACCATCACCCAGCCAGATCCAATGAATGATATTATCTCAACTGGGCATAGTAACATACAGTTATTGACGCTGCAATGTCTTAAATGTTGGGCAAACAGTGTTAGCGTTGAGCACATTGTTGTTGTCAGCCTTATATTAATTACTTGGTGTTGTTAGCTTGTGAGCTTGCTTTTACTACTGGTCAGGCTTGCATGACATCTCTATTACTTCTCACCAAGCCACAAAGCAGTACTGCCAGAAAAAAAGACGAATCTCTCCCCATTTGTTCCTTTATTTTTTTTTTTAGCTGCCACTGGTTCTCACAACTTGTTATCTGCCTCCAACGCGATCAAGAAAAACAAACAGCCAAAAATTCTAAACGTATCCGCAATTCGCATTCTGGGCTAAACCAAGTTGGGGACGGGGGTCTCAATTTTTTCTTTTTTCCTTGATTTCTTGGTTTATTTGATCTCTTGTGTTTCCCACATTGAAATTAAATCTGATCTAGGAAAGAAGGAGGACTTCTATATGCCATATATTTGACAAAATATTGGAGGGGACAGATTGGTACTTTCCCAACATTGGGGGGGACGTGACCCCCCCAATGTGTATGGTGGTTACGCCCCTGGTATACTGCTTCAGTCGGGGGCCATGCCTGGGCCGCATGTGGACTGCATCTGGGCCACATGTGGCCCCCGGGCCTCCAATTGAATAGCCCTGGGTTAGGGCATTGAGTGTTATGCCGGCCCGAGGTCATTTCCAGATCCTCTCCCACTTACTTCCTGTCACCGTCTTACACGGTCCTATCAAATGAAGGCATAAAAGCCCACTGTATATACATGTAGGCCTAAATATTTACAGACTGCTCTTGATCTAGCATATCCGCATCCGACATCGGCATCGCTATCTGGCACCATTCTTTCGACCTGCACTGCCATGGAGGTTCTTACCTTTATCACACGTGCGATAGTGTCTCTCCACAGCTGTTTCCTGTAGGCATGAGACATCTTGCCCGAATGCGCCGCCACAAAAGTGCAAAAGCCCTATGCAACCATCAGACAACGCTAGCAAAGCACATCCACTGCCACCGGAGATGAGAGAGAGGACCAGAGTCGACGGATGACACAAAGGACGAGATAAGACAAAGGGATAAATGAGAAGAGGCATCCGTGCCACCTGTGCGTACTTCCTCACCCTTACCCTGCACCAGGTCCTCTGTACGTCTGTCTGTATATCCACGCACCTACAGTCTATCACGATCTTGCTCAACGATCCTATAAACTATTCAAACAACTTCAAGAGAGAAGCGAAGCGCCCGAACTGGGAAGTATCACGGGGCAGCAAAAGAATGGATACCTCGCTCGGGAGTGGATACGGAGAGATGGGTCTGATACGCCGTCAGAGCGCCCTGCAGCATTCTCACTTCCCTCTAAGCCGCGGCTCAGCCAGCTCAATCCATTGTGTGCTCTGACAGGGGCCATTTTCACGACGTGTCAAGGTGGTAATTTGGCGTGGCCTTTTGTGGCAGTGTGCGACACTAAGGGGTCTTTGGCACACACCGGCCTGCCTGCCTGCCTGCCTGCCTGCTTGCCTGCAGACCTTTCTGCCTAATCCTTCGCTCTCCCTAATCTCCCTCTTTCTCTTTCTTTTTTTTGTCTGAGGGCTAAAGAGGAAGGGAAACTGGGTGGGAGACAAATGGGTCAGTTGTCCCAGGCCAAGGAAGAGAGGGGGCGCATAATTGGGCCTTGTCTGGTACGTATTGGCTGCGAGGGGCCCTTTCAGATGACTTTGCCCCAGGCCAGGCAGTGGCCTTGCCAAGAGGCACACAGCACTCTGGCAGGAGCCTGCAGCGTAGCCCATATAGCTATGCAGGCCAGGGTCACAGGGGGTCAGCTCGATCAGGTAGCCGAGTAAGCGGAGAGGGCTCATCCATATATACAGGAGATAACACCTGGCTGGCCAAGGCCCCTTGGTGTGGTTGACTGTGGTTACAGGCTTACTGCCGCTGTCAAACACATGCACACACACACATACACACACACACACACACACACACACACACACACACACACACACACACACGTGTCCTGTCCCTGTCCCAGTGTGTGTGTGCGTGTGCATGCATGCGTATTCGTGTTTGTGCATGTGCGTGTGTGTGTGTGTGTGTGTGTGTGTGTGTGTGTGTGTGTGTGTGTGTGTGTGTGTGTGCCAGCCAGGTGTTACACACACACACACACCCTCGTACACACACGCACACGCCCACACACACACACACACACACTCACACACACACACACACACACACACACACACACACCGTGTCCTGTCCCTGTCCCAGTGTGTGACAGGCGGCACACACACTTGTTTGTGTGCGTGTGCATGCATGCGTATTCGTGTTTGTGCATGTGCGTGTGTGTTTCTGTGTGTGTGTGTGTGTGTGTGTGTGTGTGTGTGTGTGTGTATGTGTGTGTGTGTGTGTGTGTGTGTGTGTGTGTGTGTGTGTGTGTGTGTGTGTGTGTGTGTGTGTGTGTATGTGTGTGTGTGTGTGTGTGTGCCAGCCAGGTGTCACACTTGTACACACACACACACACACACACACACACACACACACACACACACACACACACACACACACACACACACACACACACACACACACACACCGTGTCCTGTCCCTGTCCCAGTGTGTGACAGGCGGCTCATGCATGCGTATTCGTGTTTGTGCATGTGTGTGTGTGTTTCTGTGTGTGTGTGTGTGGGGGGGGGGATGATTGTGTGTGTGTGTGTGTGTGTGTGTGTGTGTGTGTGTGTGTGTGTGTGTGTGTGTGTGTGTGTGTGTGTGTGTGTGTGTGTGTGTGTGTGTGTGTGTGTGTGTGTGTGTTTGACAGTGCCAGTAAGCCTGTGTCTATGATGGGAGGGACATATAAAAGAATGTTCAATGAATTCTATCATAAGGCCAAATAATGGATTTTCAGGTAAAAAAAAACAAAAAACGGGTAATTACATTATTCTCCCCCACAAAAATTACGGTTACGGTTGTATTATAGTGTGCTGTCAGGTCATTGCATATATATGCTATATGGCATTGGACTGTGTAGAATCAATAGGATGAATATGATGATGGAATTAATGTGAAAACTTGGAAAAGAGGCACAGGCAGAGGCTGGTGTAGGGCATGCAATCCAGCAAAGGCACAACACGCGGCGGCAAGGGGCACGTGGAACCAGAGAGAGTTAAGAATCTTTGGTGGAACTTCCAGTTGCCTTACTAGGCTATAGACTAGAGGCTATATTATTGTCTCAGGCTTGTGCTCGTCAAGCTTTTGTGGCTGATCATTTCAACAAGGACCATGGTACATTGAGACACAAAAATAGAAAGAAATATCAAAAAGGGCATTTTTTGTCCAGTAGGGCAAAGGGGCAGGTGCTATAGCACCACCTCATCCCTATCTGTGCATACCTATGTGACTCCCATATGATGGCAGCTTACGTCGATTCTGGAAGAAGCTCCTTACAGTATGAACCATTTCTTCCTTATCAGTCTTTGATGTTTAAGTATTGAATGGAAATATCAACCATGCAGCCAATAATAAAACATCAGGGAGACAGGGAAACGGACAGAAGAAGATGGCAGATCAACATGGGTATCTGTGGAACGTTGCCATGGGTCATAGCTGATTAGAAAAGGCTCAGTTAATAAAGTCTTAGTTAAAGTGGAGTGGTATTTTCACTTATCAATATCCGATCAGACCAGGCATTGTTTAAGCTTAGCGTGCATAGATCATTATGTGGTGGAGCACCACAGAATTAAAAAAAAAACCCGAGCACCACAAATAGATTAACAGCCGCTAATACAAATCAGTGGTAGTGCACTAAAAGCATTTCCACTGGCATTTGCCTGTAGCTCCAAAAAACATACCTGAAACATAAACCTATTCAAAATCTAAAAGCTGAGACAATGAGTGCATTTACATGCAGTTCAGTATCCTGAATATGGGGCGTATCCCGGTTATGATCAAATTCGGGATAAGGTGTTTATATGAGTAGAAGGAGTCATATCCCAGTCTACATTCTTGGCCGTTCTCTTCAAATGCATGTAGCCTGGATACCAGCAACAGTGTTCTATGGGAAGCTCCTGTATTCGGGATAAGGTGATTCCATGCATCAGTATTCCATCTTCTGTCGGAATACTCCACCTAGCATATACAGATTTCTCAAAGTCCTGAATAAGGCCTTGTCCGGGATACTGAAGCCGGGAAAAAGTGTTATATGTTCAAACGCAAATTCAGGATACTTAATATCCCGGTCATATTCGAGATACTGAACTGCATATGAAGGCATTCCATGATATGTGTTGACATATTTGCCAAGGATGAGAAATCTAGAAGGTTCGCCTAAAAGTAAAATTGCCATCACTATAGAGTTTATGGACTAACCAAATTCAGCACAGACTTTCTTTGCTATAAGACAACTGTCTGTTTCACCATCAAAAAACGGTCTGTGGAATATTATCTAACTCCAGCAGACAGCAAAGTTCATCTACTACATAGTATAACCATCGCATTCACTCACACTTCCTACAATAAAAAATGAACTGGATTCACTTCAGATAGTATCTCTACAGATGACTGTGATGCACCTGTGAATAACACACTCATTACCCTCGGCATACCTTCCCTCCAAGAGTGTGTATTTTGTGTCAGCATGTGACTCTGCGTGTGTGTATATGTGTGTGTGCGTGTGTGTCTGTGTGTGCGCTTACCTTGTTTTGGAAATCAGGATTGTTGTAAGGTAACATTTCCGCGGTGCAGAGGTCGCACAATTACCCAGGGGTGTCTTTAAGCCTCGAATCCAACACTGCGCGCCTGATTAATCTTACGCCTCATGAGATCATCCCTTCCCAAAACAGGTCAGCATCTTAAGGGATGGGACCGACCATGCACAAAAAAATAATAGGGGCTCTTACGCGGCTAAGTCTCCCCAGGCTGCGAGCGCTGTGGGCTGGCCACCTTTGTGCTGGCTGTCAGCCTTGTCCTCTGGGTGATTGTCTGCGGAGGTCTGAGGGACCTCTCAGGTGTCACAGAGGGATTTTGAAGTGGAGAGACGGAGTGGACGCCTCTTTGTTATGGATATCGCTATAGTACTGACAGGAGCTTGCTTCGTGTGTGCTGTGTGTGTGTGTGTGTGTGTGTGTGTGTGTGTGTGTGTGTGTGTGTGTGTGTGTGTGTGTGTGTGTGTGTGTGTGTGTGTGCGTGTGCGCGCGTGTGTGTGTAGGGGTCTGTGTCTTCTCTGTAGAACTTGCACAAAAGATTAACCCAGGTTAATGGGTAAGTGGGCTAATTACAAGCGATTTCCTTCACTGGCAACACAATATTGGTAATATGCTTCTCAAGAGGCTTACCTAGAAAGACATAATATATGGTACCCCACCACGCCCCCCCCTCACACACACACACACACACACACACACACACACACACACACACACACACACACACACACACACACACACACACACACACACACATAGAATGAGAATGAGAAATGACCAAGCTTTCAATGGAGTTGTCAATAATCCACAATCCACAATCACCATCCTTTCGTTTTGCACACAATCAGCTCAGTGTGCCAACACCTTCCAACTCACACCTGCAGGTTATAGTAACACCCAGTTTGTCAATATCCATTCACAACCAATAGGTCTGGTTTGCCAATAAAGGCTGTATCTATGAGTGTTACTACAGGATGTAGTAGTTCCCCTGAAACAAAATAGCAAAACAGGGACGTTTTTTCAATATAAAAAACTGCATTTAGAAAAGAATGTATGTTTTTTCTGAAGACCAGATGTTCTGTTAGGCCCATTGCAAACACTTCCAGTACGTGTGTAAGTAGCATGTTGTGGGGGCAAGACAGACTGTAAAGGACATTACTTAGTTCAGCTGAGGGACAACTCCCAATGAAACTCATTAGCCAAGTGATCCTCGTGAAAGGTCCTACTAATCAACCATATCACAGGAACAACGACTCAGCAGAGACTTAGATGAGAAGAAAAAACATCTCCCACCAAATACTAACCAATCACAGACCTCCTGACTGGCATGTCTAGACAATAAAAAAGCAATCACCAATCTGCGCTCATCATAATTGACAAATAGCCCAAGATATAAATATACAGTACTATGTTATACAGTAGTGTGTGCATGCATGTCTATTCCCTAAGGTGTGTTTATGTGGGTGATGTCTACTTGGGGGGTATGAGAAGCCGATACACAGGTATGGGAGCAACAGAGCATTCCAGCAGAGGCACTCATGAATATTTGAGCAGGTTAAAAGGGCTCTCAGGTAACCCTACCTTCTGAATTAGACATTAGACACACACTGCCACAGCTAAATGGGAAGCTAACTGCTGCCCAACGCCACACCAATACTGACCTATGGGTCAACTTGGACTTGGAGTCTGAACTAATCCAGTCTCACGGCTGAAGCTGAACTTTTTTTTGCCAAACCCTAGCCTGCTGTGAAACCTTCATTATTCAAACCAATGAAGCCATCACAAGTATTGTTGCTTCTTTATCCTCTACTAATGTAATACTTTTACTATCACAATTGCTGTTGCGATCTCTACAACTACCTTCCTGCTGCTGTTTTTGACTGTTGATGATTACACAACTGAAATTGAAATGGCAACAAATATGTGTTAAGTTTGCAAAGCAATCCCCTCTCTCCCTCAAAGGGAGGACTATCTGCCAGGGACTATCTGCCGCCTGCTGTTGGTGTGTGGAAATGACGGAATGCTGATTTTGCAGGTAAGCTACCTGACAGGTAACTAGATCTCATGTGCCTCTGTATTCAGGGAGACATGCATTGGAATGCAAATAGCATGACAGCTACACACGCTACCAGTTACAGGTGAATTGGTAGCCTGATAAACCAGACTAAATGTGGATGTCTAATTTAGTCTGGCCTCGATGCATTATACATCCGAAGATTGCTGATGAGAACAACCTTCCCTCAAAACCCTGCCCGCTTTGATTCAAAACACATCTTTGCGTTGTAATTGGTTTGCCAGATTCATGGCATTCTGGCTTCATTGAATCATTATGCGAGGCCAGACCCACTCGTAGACAAAACATTTTGCCGTCCAGCGGGTGGCGCTGGTTCACCAGGCTAGTGAATTGGGTGACATTAGCCAATTTTATATAATTTTAAAAATATTTTTAAATAGTTTACCATAGGCTGAGCACAAATTCTTCAATAGGTAGGCCTATATTTTAAGTAGGCTATACATAGCTAGGAATACAGTATGTTAACTAATGTTATGTTATGCTAATTTCCTTCACATCTTTTTTAGCTGTGCCTCTGTTTATTACTAAGTATTACTATTTTTGCAATAATCTAATCAGTAGCCTAATAATAGCCTATTACAATAATATTACAGCCCTGCCGTGGCCAGCCGGTAGGGCACTCGCCTGCCATGCGGCTGACGGTTCGATTTTCCGGCCTGGGTCCTTTGCCGACCACGCTCGGTCTCTCTCTCAATTCGCTAAGTCAAAAAAGACCAGAAAAATCTTTTTAAAAAACAACAATAATATGACACTCTTCGCTAGTTTTATTAAGCACGGCGTGCTTGATAAAGACAGATACTCCGAAGCCTCTCCGAAGCCACTCACTCCACCGCCAGGTGGTAGCTAGGGTGTGGCCCAGGGTGGCCAGTGCCACCCCTGAAATTTAATTGGCCACCACAGTGGTCACCACAGATACCATATAATATGTAGTTGCTCAAGTTCGTCAACACAAGAAACAAGCAAGCACTGTCAATCAATGATAATGGCTGACTGACATATAGGGTCAGTTTTACACTTTTAACTAAGCTAGGCTAATAATGGTCAGACTGATGCTGAGAGCTTATCTCTCAACCATTCTACCAAGAAGGATGGGCCATTTTGCAATCTGAGTAAGAGCCATCTACACTACTACCACAAACAATTTCAAGCAGTCATTGGTGTTAAAGAGGGCAGCATACAGCATCAGAAACTAGGGTATGTAAACTTTTGATCAGAGTAATTTGGAGTTTGTGTTGTGATTCTGATTTTGAAAGAGTATACGCAGGGGATTGCTAATAAATGTTTTCATCCAGTCAATGAGTGAAAAAAAGGATTTGTGATGCCCCTGTAACTGTAACTGTAACTGCATATTTTCAGACTGTCTACCCAGACTTTTCTACCTGCACACCGGACATGACAGCCAGGGCTCTAAATTAACACCCGCAAACCCACCAAACACGGGTGACATTTCATTTTGGCTAGTAGAAAAAATTACCTACCCGCCAATTTGGCTACTAGCGCCCGAGTACAGTAAATTATGAACGGTAAACCGCTGCTTGTATGACAACGATACGGCGAGATTTCCTACATTACCAAACACTACCGTCATGACGTAGCCTCCCACCGTGGGCTTTCTGACTCCATGCTGCTGTTGTGCGCGCCAGGACAGAAAACATTTCTGACGACCAGCCATACTGTTAGCTACGCTCACACTATTTTGACAGGCAACTCTCCTCCTCTACTACTGTCGCTTTTGCTCCACCACATTTAACGTCACTATTAGGCCTAATGTTACTATTAGCATTCACCGACACAGAACCTTGCTCTAACAGGCTGCCTTTTAAAGCTGCGAGGACCTGACCGAAGAGTTTCAATAATAGGACGCAGATTATGCATACTTCTGTTTTGTATGTTTTGTGCGCGTGATGAGAATGTGGTGGTGGTTAGAGCAAGGTTCAGGGTTGGCGAATCAGTGTTTCCCATACATTGAGGAAACTATGGCGCACCGCCATAGTTTAAATTTGGCCGACATAGTTTCCGAAAATGGTAAAAAAATAAAAAATAAAAAATTAACACTTTTTTTAAGCGATTTCCGATTTTTTAAAAACGATTTCCTTCGCATTTTCCTCCTGGAGTAAATACATCCTACATAGAAAACCATGAGTGCTTGAAAGACAGAGGGATCCGAAGCCTAGTCAAGTCGTTGTAGTTAACGTGGGTTTGGGAGCAATAAAAAACCTTCAGAGAAGGGACAGTCGGGATGAGTTCACTGACACTCCCCAGGCTACTCTAACATTTGAAGACTTCAAATACACATTTATTTTCTTTCAAAAACATGTCTAAACATTTATTGTAAGCCGTAGATTTAAGCAATATTTAAAAATAGTGAAAAACCTAACTTTTGATAACTTTTAACTGAATTGTAATATTCGGTTTCGGTATTCGGCCAAGTGATTAATTATTATTCGGTTTCGGTTTCGGCCACAAATGTTCATTTCGGTGCACCTCTAAATATTAACAGTAATAGTAGTGATGTTTAAAAAAAGGAGTGGTTGTGGAACGAAATTGTGTCAAGGGCAGAGGAGGAGAACTGACTGTCAGAGTAGTGTGAGCGTTAGTTGTCTTCTCAAATGTTTTAAGTCCTGGCGCAATTAAGTTGGAAAGCCCACGCCATCAGAAAGAAGGGCAGACCTTACATGCCCGTGTGAGCAGGCCACATGAAAAAAAAATAATTAACAAAAAAACTACCAACGGTGACGCTATGGAAGCGAACAAAGGAAGTGAACATTTCTGTGATATTATTTGCTTTTCGTTAAACATAGCATACGCTTCTTGTCATTTTGTTGCACATGGTAGAGAGCTCCTGGAGGAAATTAAGGTGTCTATAGAAGCAGCATACTGTAGGCTACATAAACACACAATAGGCACACAAGACATCATACCCATTATTGCACAACGTGTGTGTGTGTGTGTGTGTGTGTGTGTGTGTGTGTGTGTGTGTGTGTGTGTGTGTGTGTGTGTGTGTGTGTGTGTGTGTGTGTGTGTGTGTTTGGCTGTGTGTTTGGTTGTATGTTAAAGGTCTGTTGTGTGTGTGTCTTGTGATTTGTGATGTGATGTGATTCACTGTTTTCAGAGGTAAAAATAAGGTAAAAAAAAAATAAAGCAGAAGTTAAAAATAATTAAAAAGTATATATAATATGCGTATTATGTATAGTATAGGCCTACAGTGTTTTATATGTGTTGTGGAAATAGCTGAATAAATAGCCCTGACAGCTGTCAATCAATCACAGAGTAATGAAGGTGGTTGGCAGTTGTCATTTTCAGTGTCCCTTGGTCGGTACAGCATGATCAAAATTCACTATTTAGCAGCGTTCACATCCAAATTTTGTTGGGGGGCATTCCCCCCAGCATGTCTTCTTAAGAGGCGTTTTGATTACCAATAGCATTCCCCTAAAGACACCACGGATACAGCGTGCTAGCGTGTGTTTGCGTTGTATGCACTCGCGTAGGCCTATGTGTGATGCCTTGGCCACCCAGACAATGTGTCCTGTCCTGGCCACCCCAGTACAATGTCCTGGATACGCCACCACCGACGGCCCAGGTGAAAACCTTGCTAATGCAGGCCTATAACCATAGCCTACCAAACATTTCAACCTTCCCACCTACAGTAGAAACTAGCACGGTGCCAATGTAGCATACAAATACTGTCACGCCGAGCATTTCGAGAATGCCCCTCGCGTTCGCCAGTGTGCCCAAATGTGTCACTTGCTTCTAGTCGCATCGAGGGTGGGAAGCCCTGAACGCATTCAAAAATGTTTAATCCGTGGGCTGGGCCGATTCAATCCGTAGGTTGTTTAACAGGCATTGGCCCATATGGGGAATAGGAAATATGGAAGGGAATATATAGCCTATAGCCTACCATTAGACTTTGTCTCCCTCTGGATTTATTTCAATTAAATCAATGACATGTTAAAGTCTAACCTGGAGTTCTTTCAGAGTTTCGCCTGGAGATGCCTGGTTGACCATTCTGGCTCTGAAGTTGGGTTTCCCGCAGCGAAAACTCAAAGCCATGTTTCCAAACTTTTTGCCCCTGCCCGGTGCTGGAAAGTTTCAATGGATGTGTTGGTCACTTCAACATATAGCACGATTTCATGTTTTATTCCTGGCTGCACCACACTGTCCGATTCTATGCCTCTGTGCAGACATTCGTCGGCTCATGGTGTCTGTGGGTGGTATACTAATGTCTGGCTGGCTGCTCTGATAACATTCAGGGGCGCGCAATGGTTGTTTGCGGTTTCCAAGGCGACGAGTTGGCTTTTCTGAGAGAAAAGACTTGATTTAGGCTCAGCCGTAGAAAAGTGACCCACCCTCCGCGTTTAGAATCTTTGAAACAAGAAACATTGTAGACGCTGAAATGGAATGACCTAAGGCCTCGCGCTATATAGCGTATGTAGGCTAATATGCTATAGTTGCGCAGTGTAAATGTAAATGTTTCGTTGAGCCCATATGCGCCTGATGTGTTGAGGACATTATGGTAACACTTTATTTTAGGGACACATCTATTAGCACTAATACATACAATGTTAATGCCTACATAAGTAACTTGTAAGGCATGTACTAAGCAAATGCTAAGGCCTACTAGGTCCTTACTAAGGTTAAATTGGTAATAAATCCCTTGTTGTGCATGAACAAGACATTGCGAATACATGCCTAACAAATGCTTGTTTTTGCTTTGTACATGCCTTACAAGTTACAGGAACATTGTATGTATTAGTGCTAATAGATGTATCCCTAAAATAAAGTGTTACCAACATTATATAGGCCTACTGCCAATGTTTGAGGACAATTGGCCATGCAATGGGCGTAGGCTAACACTTAGGCCTAGACATACAATTAACAACTAGGCCTATTAGGCCAAGACAATATGTTGTGTTTATAATTGAAATATGCCCAAGGAAAAATATGCTACTTATAGGCTATTAGTCTATCTAATATGGGCCCATTCCAAATGTTTAAGTTATGCACCCCCATGATAGGGTTTGCGCATGTAAATCTTGATACAGCTTTATGCTTAGTTTTGCCTATGGGAAATTCCTACACGCAATCAGCGCAGCATTAGCGAACACAACTTCTCATGGGGAGTTATTGATGTGCGTTGCAAATACAGAGCTATCCTTTGGGTGGCGATGTTGAATCACGTTCAACTCCATTCAGTTTTGTTGTTCTCTGTTTCCCCCCCAACATTACGGATCTCCGTGCGTAGGCTATATTGCTCAAATTCGGATTGCGCACTGGCTACTATTTTTAGATCGGTGAGAAAATAAGCACATTTTGGAGAAATAAAATACAATTGAAAAGAGAGAGAGAGAGAGAGAGAGAGAGAGAGAGAGAGAGAGAGAGAGAGAGAGAGAGAGAGAGAGAGGGAGAAGATTATTTGGCATGCCTCAATAAGCGTGGGTTCGCTCACAGGCTATATGGTTTCATCAAATCAAGCCAGATACATTCATCTCCCGATTCTGTACTATGATGTTTGGCGTGGTGCGCTTCCCCTCCTCTCCCCGTGGTTATAGCCTACTGCGTCCTTCGGGTTGTTTTTGTATGTAATCATCACAAACGTCAGGAGACTGTGTGATGTAGGTATAGGCTACAGCTACGCAACAGCGGTGTATAGGGCGCCACCGGGTGGCGTTCAGGACAAACTCAGTAGTCAAGATGGAGGAACCACTGCTGTATACACAGGAGAGCGAACCTATGCACGTCATAGCTTGCAGTTCAATGCCAGAGGTCTCCGATGGGATCTGTGGAAATCGCAATTGCGGCGTGATGCATGGCAAACAGCTGTGATTTATTTTTGTAGTCAATGGCGACCACGATGAATTCTGGATCTTTGACGGACTTGCGCGACAGGGATGTGGATGACAGCGCTCTGTTTTACAGATCGGGTAAGTACCAGGGAGAGGAGCTGTCCCAGGGATGGAGGGTAGGCTACTTGGGCTCCGACGAGGGTTCGGGGAGTCGGTCGCAGTGCCGTTCCTGGGTGACAGTTGTCTAGAGCGCGAGTTTTTAATAGTTGAAGACCGTGGGTGGTCGGACGGAAGACATGATTGCATCACATGCTTCATCATTTTTGGATTGTGGCGCCATTCCAGCACTTGTGCTTAAATCTGCAACAGTATTACGCAATAACACAACGACTGTTTCTGATCATCACCCTCAGCTGTTCGAGAGCTGTGTCACAACCGGAAAAAACACTGTCAGCGAGCATTATAGATTACTGGTCTGATGGCTCCAACGGCCACTCCCGAGGGCATCTCGCCCGTGTTGTCCGAGTGTGATAAACAGCACAGCTGGCGATGCGCACTTGCGATGCGAGCCGTAGCCGTTCCTTGGCTCCAGGTGAGCGGGCAGGATGGTGCCAGTCCTCATCAGCTACCGTTTCCTGGCCAGCTGCCAGCTTCACCTGGATTGTAAACACGGGGGCACTGCAGTGGGGGCATTCTTCGGTTTGCAGCATAGGCTATAGGATGCTCAACGCCCCTCTTATCCACCCCTGGCAGGTTTTGATGTAGGCTATCTCAGATAAATATTGTCGCTCTGCATTTTGAGCACGGTGTTATACAGGAAAAAGCAGGTCGTTCAGTGATAGTAGGACAAGATAGCGTCTGAAGGCTGCTTCGATATTCGCAGCATTCACTACGCAGTTCTTCATATAGCCATCAGTTATTAAAATCTCCCCTGAAAACATGGGATAAATGCCTGTGCGAGGATATTAGTGTAGCCTATGTATCAAATAGCGTATCCCTTGGTCTGTAATGAGTGCGCAACGCTAGATTTATTTTAAGATTTAAGATGAAGGACGGGTTAGAAGGTGGGGTGGCAGTTATGCAGATCATATACAACTTCTGTGTAACCATCCATCACATGACGTATAGCGCGTCGTAGCCTATAGGGCTGAGGTAATGTATAGGAAGTCACGTAGGCCTAGAAGTGAAGTGAAGCTTTCCCTGCCGCCGCTGCTGCTGCTTCCGAGGTATTTCGCACCCTCCCCAAGCCTGTCCTTCCCTTCCGTGGCCACCGGTAAGCCCCGTGGACTCGCTCACTCCTGACTTTGCCCTACTTTGAAAAGTGGAGATTTCACCAAGTATGGCCGAAGAGGAGCTATTAAAGGTGCAGGCTAATTTTGGGCCCTTCAGATGCATTTGTAGGAAATAGACCAGGTGTTAACCCTTAAGTGGAGAGACTGGTCTGAAATCATGCACGTCTCTGCTATGTTCCAATATATGCACAGATGGAAAACACTTGACTAGAACTTGATGATTTTGATAGGATAAGTCATTATTATAATACAAATTATAATACAATAATATCAGTACGTTGTAAATGCAGTCATTACATTGCATGTTAGAGCATGTATACCAGAGGAAACTTTTTAATTCAAGGGGCCACTTAAAATTCCTCCAAGGCACGTAAAAGTCCTCCAAGGGTTGTAGTATGAACACAAACCAGGATTTTCCCTGCGCTTAAGGCCTATATTGAAGGCAGCCACCTTTGCATCAGACCCCAACCTCTCTAGGTGCCCTGAAATATAACTTCACTGTATTGCAATTGTAATATCTAAGACTCCTTTACAAAATATGTCATTTCGCATGAAGCTGCATATTAAAATTATATCGGTTATACAGGTTCCCCACCCCTGCTGTATACAAATGGTTGTGACAAACGAAATCCATGAGTTCTTTTGTATGCTATTATGCAGACTTGAGTATTGTTTTCATGACTTCTCTCTATGTTGCCTATATAAAGCACACAGAAAGAGAGAGAGAGAGAGAGAGAGAGAGAGAGAGAGAGAGAGAGAGAGAGAGAGAGAGAGAGAGAGACACACACACACACACACACACACACACACACACACACACACACACACACACACACACACACACACACACACACACACACACACACACACACACACACAGTTTTTGTTTCTCTTGTAATTAACACACATTACCTCTATACCTACAGTGCAGAATGTGCTACAGGCTACATGAACTTGCCTTGCCCCGGACACGAGGCTCGCTGATGCTGATGAGGGCCAAAAATGAATCCTTGTTGCTATTTTATTCTGCTCAATATAGCAGGGGCCTGGTTATCCAGATGCAGTGTGAGACAGGGATGGAACTATTGCACACAGAGCCCCAGGGCCCCTCATATGGCTTAACCATGGTTCCACAATTGAACACCAAATACAAGGGGACCCTAGCCTGGGAACTCCCATACTGCCTTTAGTTCTACACAATCGTTTCGATCTGAAAGACACTTGTGATTAGGTCTGGTGTTAACCAGGCAAAGGGGACCTGGGCCCAGGGACAAATGCCCCATTACCTCCCCCCTAGTATACATCCACCCCTGGTGCGAGAGCACACCTATGTTCCTCATAGTCATCATTGCATCATTGAGTAGTATTATTATTGTTGTTGTTGCCTGGCTGATCCTGAGTCTGATTGGCCCTCGCTGCATTTTCACTTGCTCGTCGGGGGTTGATTTATGCTGTCTGACTGATGCTGAAACAGGCTTACGCTGCAGCCTGCGTGATTGGTGATGATTAGCACTGTCTGACTGATCCGGGAACAGGCTTACTCTGCACTCTGTGTGCATGTGCACTGCAATAAGGGGCCTGGATGGGGTTTGTCTATTTGTGTGCGTGTGTGTGTGTGTGTTTGTGTGTGTGTGTGTGTGTGTGTGTGTTTCTGTGTGTGTGTGTGTGGGTGTGTGTGTGTGTGTGTGTGTGTGTGTGTGTGTGTGTGAGAGAGAGAGAGAGAGAGAGAGAGAGAGAGAGAGAGAGAGAGAGAGAGAGAGAGAGAGAGAGAGAGAGAGAGAGAGTATATGTGTGTTTGTGCTCTTGTGAGAAGTGTGGTGTTTGCACATGTGTGTGTTTGTATTTGTGTGTGGCTGGGCTTTCTCCCTCTCTATGTGCCTCGTGAGAGTCTATTCAAAACAACGTTGCTGCCCAAGGCTACCTTGAGATCATCAGAGCATCGCCTACCCTCCGCCCTCCCCTTTACTCCCCTCTCTCCCTCCCCCTCCTCTTCCCTTCCCTTCTTCTCAGCGTAGCGTATCACATCACACACGCGCCCACAACACACCCACCCACGCACGACACACACACGCTCTCACACACGCAATGCACAATCTACGCACGTGCAGCCCTCCTGCCTGCCACGCGCCGAAGAAAAAAGGGAAACACTATTGCATGGCAGAGAGAGAAAGGGGAGGGAGAGAGAGAGCGGGGGAGGGGGAGGAAGAGGA
This sequence comes from Engraulis encrasicolus, assembly GCF_034702125.1. Lineage (NCBI taxonomy): Eukaryota > Metazoa > Chordata > Actinopteri > Clupeiformes > Engraulidae > Engraulis > Engraulis encrasicolus. Next base: position 55,263,733 of record NC_085861.1, on the reverse strand, counting down.
GGAGGAGGAGGAGGAGGAGGGAGAGCTGAAGTTGCTCCTTCACAGTGCTGCCTGAGTGTCAGTGAATAGAGGACTAGAGGACTTTGAGCCATTAGAGCAGAGTGGAGATCACGTTTATCAAATCACATGCAACATGTGAAGCCTCGCAGATATCCCTCATATGCCTACTTGGACAGATAAGGAATCCACTTACAACATTGTTTGATGATGCATCTGGAGGGCTTAATAGATTTAAAAAAGGTATTAAAGAATATAATGTCATGAGATCTCATTTTGTTGTTGCTTTGTTATTGCATATCACTGCTAAACTGCCATTTCGTTTTAGTAAATAGACAATAATGGGGTGATGATGAAGTGGACAGAGGAAGGTGGCAGTAAACAAAACAACATGAAATGTGCACACTGAAGTACCTGTTTGTGCAATAGGCAATAAAAGGAAGGAAAATAACAGACTTTATGCAAGGTATGAACTCTTTCGTTGCGTTTATTATTTGGGACAGCACCCTAACAGCACTTTCTAAACACTGAGCGAGGGAGCGCGCTCACATCCACGGACAGTAAAGAAAAGGGCAGCATAATGCAGAATTTATTGCACCCGATTATATTTCCTCTGCTGATTCATAGTGTGTGTGTGTGTGTGTGTGTGTGTGTGTGTGTGTGTGTGTGTGTGTGTGTGTGTGTGTGTGTGTGTGTGTGTGTGTGTGTGTGTGTGTGTGTGTGTGTGTGTGTGTGTGGCATCATTCACATGTGCAGACACTCGTGACTGTGTGTGTATCCGTGTGTGTGTGTGTGTGTATGTGTGTGTGTGTGTGTGTGTGTGTGTGTGTGTGTGTGTGTGTGTGTGTGTGTGTGTGTGTGTGTGTGTGTGTGTGTCTTCCCTCATCTGGAGGGCTTGCCATGACCTCTGAACACATCCCCAGCCTCCCTGCCTAGGGAATCATCGCTCTCTTTCTCCCTCTCCCTCTCTCTCTCTCGTCTCCCTCTCTCGTGCTCTCTCTCTCCCTCTCTCATGCCTTACCCACACCCACACCCACACCCACATACAGATACACACACACACACACACACACACACACACACACACACACACACACACACACACACACACACACACACACACACACACACACACACACACACACACATTCCCTTTTCTCTCACACCTTCTGCTTGCATCTGCCTCTTTTCTCCATCTCTCTACCTCTGTCATCCTTCTTTCTCTCACTCGTTTTCCTCTCTCACTCGCTCCAATCCTTGCCCCGCTGTGCTATTTTACTCTATTCTGGGTCCTTCCCCCTGTAGTCTTGCCTCCCAACCCCCACTCACACACATCTTCCTCCCCCCCCTCCCTCTGCCTCTGCTCTGCTGGGCTGCGCTGTGCTGCTGTATGGCAGTGGGCTTCTAATGAGCCGTTCTGGGGGTCTGCTTTGTGACGCCTGTGCGCGCCTATAAATTTCCATTTATGTGAAGACGCACCAAGGACACCCTCGCTCGGTTCTCAAGGGAGAGCGTGTGTAGATCCTGCATGGCTCAACCTAAAAAGCGTCAATCAGGCTGTTTGTTTTGTTCCTCAGCTATTACTTTCTGTTTGTTTATCTCTCTTCCCCTCTCTCTCTCTCTTCCTCTCTCTCTCTCTTCATCACTCTCTCTCTCTCTCTCTCTCTCTCTCTCTCTCTCTGCATGTGTTTCTATTTCTGTGTGTGTGTACGTGTATATGTACTGTTTGTGTGTGTGTGTGTGTGTGTGTGTCTGCGTGACTGCATGTCTGCGTAGATGTGTTCTAATGGTTGGTATTCATGCTTGGTCATATGTGCAGCAGAATCTGGATGAAGCATTCACAGTAGGAACGAGAACAGCTTCAGGAAAACGCCCACTACTATCCTGCTGGGTGATTGGTCAACAGCCACCCGTTAAGCCCATCCTCCCTGCTTACCAATTGGTCAGATGGCTTGCCCATCACCAGACACCACACATACACATACCATACAGTACTAAAGCTGCAGGATCAGCCCCACTGCTACTGGCCTTGATGCGCTGCGCTGGTACCGCTACCCATGGTGCTTTGCACTGATGGATTCCCTCTCCTCCCCGCCGCTTTTCTGCATCTCAGAGGGCTGGAGTATAGGAGATGGGGTTAACGCCAGTTAGTCACGCTCCGTGCTCGCCGAGCAGGGGGCTGTTATTCATATGCTTTCTGTATTGTATAAGGGATATGCCGCTATGGAGACGTATTCACAGATGTGTGGAAGAGGCACGTGCACACGTGCACAAATAAATGCACACACATTCACATTCACATTCTGACACACATGTGCGCAAGCCTGCGAACACACACACACATTTATTCAAATACGATGTGCACAGATACACACATCCACACACATCCACATACGTTTGCACAAAAAAACATACAGTATACTGTCAACAGTATAATGTCACACATTACACATTCTCTCTCTCTCTCTCTCTCTCTCTCTCTCTCTCTCTCTCTCTCTCTCTCTCTCTCTCTCTCTCTCTCTCTCTCTCTCTCTCTCTTCTTCTAAAGTTTTCCTGTGGCTTTTCTTTTCCGAGTTGCCAGGTTGCTGAGGGGAGTTACTATGGTATCGCTGGTGCATCTCCGTTTCTCTGTCGGAGAGAGAGACAGCTCATTGTCCATGGCCATTCATAGCTGACTAACAGCCCAACAGTTTGTGTGTGTGTGTGTGTGTGTGTGTGTGTGTGTGTGTGTGTGTGTGTGTGTGTGTGTGTGTGTGTGTGTGTGTGTGTGTGTGTGTGTGTGTGTGTGTGTGTGTGTGTGTGTGTGTGTGTGTGTGTGCGTGCGTGCGTGTGTGTGTGTTTGTGTGAAAGAGGGCCTCCGTGTGTGTTTGAGATGAAGAACAAGACAGAGAGAGAGAGAGAGAGAGAGGCTGAGAGGAAGACGTGAGAGCTACGGTATTGCATCAGGTGTTAAGTGTTTGAATGTGCATTCGGTGCAGCTTTCTTAGTTGTGAAGTGTGTGGGTGTGTGTTTTTCCGACTTTCTCAGGTGAAAGTGTGTGTGTATGTGTGTGTGTGCGCGCACGTGTGTGTGTCTCTCTGAACATGAGCGGCGTTGAAGCTTTTCAGTGGCAGTATGCCCAGACTGGAACGGCGCTTATTCGTCTAGCAGGTAAAGTACCCCATCCCTGCCTGGCCGCCGCCCGCAGGTCTTTCTCACTGTTTAATTACCTGCACATATTTAGTGCCCACTCTGGGCTGTGCACAGGAGGACTGCCACAGTGCTGTAAACAAGAGCCAGATAGATTGGCAGACAGATAGCGTGTGTGTGTATGTGTACGTGTGTGTGTGTGTGTGTGTGTGTGTGTGTGTGTGTGTGTGTGTGTGTGTGTGTGTGTGTGTGTGTGTGTGTGTGTGTGTGTGTGTGTGTGTGTGTGTGTGTGTGTGTGTGTGTGTGTGTGTGTGTCGGTCGATCTGGCTGTTCTCATTCTCTTTATCTCTTCCCCTCTCTCTCTCTCTCTCTCTCTCTCTCTCTCTCTCTCTCTCTCTCTCTCTCTCTCTGTCTCTCTCTCTCTCTCTCTCTCTTATTCTGCATCTGCCACTGCTGAGATTTCTTTGGAAGCATGAGATTATACTTCATTAGTGCAGACTCACTGCAGAAGTGATGCATCTTCTACGTTGGGCACTTGTACACTTCCTTAATGGAGGTAGTTGAACAAGGATTATTCTGAATGATGAAAGTGGTCACAATGTAATGGTGTCTGTGTAGTGCTTATTTTTACTTGTATGTCCTTTTTTGAGGTGGGCCATGTAGCGTTGTTGTCAGTAACGTAACGTCATCTTGTTTTCAATATTTCTTGATGTGCGCTTGATTATATCGGTCTCTGTAGTAGTCTCTCTATGTGTAACTTTCACTAAAGTCACGTACACAAATAATGTATGCTAATTCTATTTCTAACTTTATTTCTTGCACAGGTGCAGTGTTTAATTATGTACCACACATTAACTAGACTGCCTGTGCAGTCGCCTTCGACTGCTTAAGGTATATCCCCGAAACGCGACGCTTCCAGTCCCCAATCATTCCTACCACTCCCGTCCACCTTTTCATGAACGTTTATGATAAATACAAAATATAAAATAAATATATTTAATATCTATACATAGATCAATGACGTGCATAGGCTTAAAACCAAATGACTATTGTGAAAATGAAGGAAAAAATGGGGCAAATGGTAACACTGTTCTAATGGTTTACTATTACAGTTGATATACCACATTAGGTACAGTGTAATAACCAGTGTAACAATATTTAATACCACGTCATACCAGTGTGACACCATGTACCAATTTTGTACTTATATCATGTAGGCTATTTGTGTGTAAGTGGTATTACATAGTATTGCATATTTGTACACTGGTATTACACTAGTATTACATGGTATTACATATTGTTACACTGGTTATTACACTGTACCTGGTATTGCCTATTTTTACACTGGTATTACACTAGTATTACGTGGCATTAAATATTGTTACACTGGTTATTACACTGTAGGCCTACCTGCAATGGTAGATTCACTGAAATGGTGAACCATTAAATTAAGGAGTTACTGGGCAAATCAATCCACCCAGTCAGAAGTTATGGGCCAAATAAAAATTCCACCATTTTGAAAGTGTTGACCTCCAAACTCGAATCAGTTCATGAACCTACCCTGCAGCATTCACACACCAAATCTGGGACAAATCCATCCACCCGGTCAGAAGTAATGGGCCAAACAAAAATTCGACCATCTTGAATTCGGCCATCTTGAAATTGTTGACCTCCAAACTCGAATCAGTTCATGAACCTACCCTAGAACATTCACACACCAAATCTGGGACAAATCCATCCACCCGGTCAGAAGTTATGGACCAAACAAAAATTTGTCCATCTTGAATTCGGCCATCTTGAAAGTGTTAACCTCCAAACTGTAATCAGTTCATGAACCCACCCTAGAGCATTCACACACCAAATCTGGGACAAATCCATCCACCCGGTCAGAAGTAATGGGCCAAACAAAAATTCGGCCATCTTGAATTCGGCCATCTTGAAATTGTTGACCTCCAAACTCGAATCAGTTCATGAACCTACCCTAGAACATTCACACACCAAATCTGGGACAAATCCATCCACAGGGTCAGAAGTTATGGACCAAACAAAAATTCGGCCATCTTGAATTCGGCCATCTTGAAAGTGTTAACCTCCAAACTCTAATCAGTTCATGAACCCACCCTAGAGCATTCACACACCAAATCTGGGACAAATCCATCCACCCGGTCAGAAGTAATGGGCCAAACAAAAATTCGGCCATCTTGAATTCGGCCATCTTGAAATTGTTGACCTCCAAACTCGAATCAGTTCATGAACCTACCCTAGAACATTCACACACCAAATCTGGGACAAATCCATCCACCCGGTCAGAAGTTATGGACCAAACAAAAATTCGGCCATCTTGAATTCGGCCATCTTGAAAGTGTTAACCTCCAAACTCTAATCAGTTCATGAACCCACCCTAGAGCATTCACACACCAAATCTGGGACAAATCCAAACATCCGTTCAAAAGTTATCGCGTTAACACGAAAGACCTTACGCGGCGGCGGCGGACGCGGCGGCGGACGCGGGGGCGGCGGCGGCGGTGCACGCAAAACCATTACATCCCCGACGCTCCGCGTTTCGGGGATATAATTACACATTAATTACACTGATACATGGACTGTATATTACAGTAACTGTTGCATGTGCTACTTGTTGACATAAAAAAGGAAATATTTTACAATGTTGATAAGTTGCTAGTGTTCTGGTTTAATTCGAAAGCATTACATTTCCTGTGCCATGCTTTGCCCTGCTTTATAGTAAGACATTGTCGGCTTTGCTTGATGATATCTGATCAGAAACACAGGCAGATATGACATGAGACAAGAGCATATATTTCACAGCAGAAGGCATCAATCGTGTGTTCCGCTGAGACACTGTAACGTTTATATGAAATATTAAACATGACACATTAAAGATGTGCCATGCAGGAGTTGGCAAGGTAGATGAGGATACATTCCTTTTTGTGTATGATACTGAGACTGATACCATAGCACTAGAATATGTGTAGAGACAACTTAGTAACTGGTGTGACGTTGATATAACTCATATTAACTTGTTAACAAAACACAACAGATATTCTACACAGTCACTCTAAGCAATAACAAGTAGTTCTCATTCTCAATCTTCCCTGAATCCAATCTTTCACTGAAACAATTTAGGAAATAAATAAGGTTTGACAAAAACACTTGGCATTGCCTTCAAATGCCTTAAAAGCTGCACGCAAGCTTTTAGGGGTCGTCTCAGATAAAGAGAGGGAGTGCAGATTGACAGTTGAGATTGTAAAAGGCAGACATAGAGACGCAACGAGACAGTAGATTGATATAAAGATTATACAAGACAGACATAGGAATAGCAGAGCAACTAGATTGGTATAAAGATAGTGCAAGACAGACTTATAGCCAAAGCAGACAGTGGATTGATAATGCAGATTGTAAAACACAGACATGGCGAGACAGTAGACTGATAATACTGATTGTAAAAGAGACATAAGAGAGGCAGAGATTAACTAGATATCACAGAGGTAATGAAAATGAAGAAATGAGTGGGGGAAACAGGTTATTCTGCCAACAAGAAAGACAATAGATCAGGCATGCGGGGGAGAAATTGGTCGGGAGGTATATTTGTTGATCCTGAAGGATTTAGACATCAATCCTACGGCCTAAGATCGTATGGAATCATATTGTATCATGGGGCACTCGTAAACATAGAAAATCAACCAATCGCGGCCTTAAGAAATCGATATCCAATTGAATCGTATTGTTATGTAAGCTCTGATTCATGCCCCTAGTTTAGGATATCGACTCAGTTCAATCCAAAGACGATACACTACGATATGCTCTTCCATATCATTCGTGGGCCGAATGGGATGTAAGCCTACATTCGGGCCGGATCCGGTCCGCTGGCGTCACCTCAGCATCCCTGCAATAGATAGATGCATGAGGGACTGTGACTGGCATGAAGGATAATAATAATAGATGGTAGATTAAAAGGGAGTGAAGCGGGGGGTGAAGAAGGGCAGTGGGTGACACTGGTGTGACCCCTCTGTCACCAGTCCAAACAGGGCCGAGTCGTATAGGCTGTTGTCTGACTCTGTCAGAGCCATCGGGGGGGCAGTGGGAGTTGCCGGCGTTGCCAAGGGAGATGCCAGCTACAGACAGGGGCATCTGTCTTGGCTCGCAGGGTGCAGTGGGGGCGCCGCCAGTTCGTGTGTGTGTGTGTGTGTGTGTGTGTGTGTGTGTGTGTGTGTGTGTGTGTGTGTGTGTGTGTGTGTGTGTGTGTGTGTGTGTGTGTGTGTGTGTGTGTGTGCACAGATGAGTATGAGTGTGCGTGGGTCTGACTGTGTAGGAGATGGGGGGTGGGGGGTGGGGGGTGATGCATCTGTTTCTGTGTATGTGTGAGCGCACGGGTGTGTGTGTGTGGGCGGTGTGTGTGTGTGTGTGTGTTTGCTTGCATGTGGGTGTGTGTGCATCTGTTTACCAATAAGTCTGTGACTATGTGCATCTGTGCCTCTGTGCATGAGTATGTGTTGGTAGAGCGACGCAGGGAGGGAGGGAGAGTTTGGAGCAGCAGCAGTCGTAACGTCTGTCACCATGGGGATGTGCATTAACAGGCAGTGGGCCATGAGAGATGCCTGTGGGTTAGTCCAGTGGGCATTAAGGAAAGATCTAGAACACGACGGGGCACCACAGGGGGTGGCAGAGAAGCGACCTTCCTTCTCGCCCGCCGATCAAATTAAAATGGCTAAAAGGAATGGAGAGTGTGAGAAGACTCTTAGCTGCTGCTGCTGCTGCTGCTGCTGATGATGATGATGATGATGATGATGGTGTGTGTGTGTGTGTGTGTGTGTGTGTGTGTGTGTGTGTGTGTGTGTGTGTGTGTGTGTGTGTGTGTGTGTGTGTGTGTGTGTGTGTGTGTGTGTGTGTGTGTGTGTGTATTTGAGTTTACAACTTGGCCACCGTATGTGTGTGTGTGTGTGTGTGTGTGTGTGTGTGTGTGTGTGTGTGTGTGTGTGTGTGTGTGTGTGTGTGTGTGTGTGTGTGTGTGTGTGTGTGTGTGTGTGTGTCGTGTACTCTCAGTTTTTTTTCCAATTCAATAGAGGCAGTTTGAGGCAAAGTGAGATGGGAGCTAAAAGGTGACTGCAGAAAGACCCCCTGTGGACATGTGGTGACAGTGTTTTCTCTCTGAATGTCACACAGCCACTTGCCGTCTGTCACACACTGGGACAGGGACAGGACACTGTGTGTGTGTGTGTGTGTGTGTGTGTGTGTGTGTGTGTGTGTGTGTGTGTGTGTGTGTGTGTGTGTGTGTGTGTGTGTGTGTGTGTGTGTGTGCCAGCCCCATTCCATCTCTCTCTTTTGCTGGGTCAGTGGCGGAGGCACCGCATAGGACGCCCAGGACGGCAGGCGGGTCAGATGCCACTCAGGCTTTCAGGATCCATTTAACTGCAGTTAAAAGGGGCCCTCACTGTTCTGAATTGGGCTGGACTGGACTGGACTGGACTGGATAGGCTCAGGCTGCTGCTCCAGCTTTAGCCTCGCTCTCCTCTCCTGGACGTTTTCGGTAATGGGCTGATTCTGGGGCAGCCAGGATCGACTGAAGGTGACCCCGCCGTTAAAGAGGGAGTTTATTCAGGGCCACAGGCAGGCAGGCAGGCAGGCACAACAGGCTGTCTGACAGATCTGGGCAGATTTAGGCCTATGTCTTTGCGTCCAAGATGAATGGTGCCGAGAGACTGAGAGTGGGTTTTTTTTTTTTTACATCAAATGGGATGTTTTGGGAGTCAGTGACGTTACATCAAGATGGATTGGTTTCGGAGTTCAAAGGGAATCTGATGTCAAACTTGATTCATTATGTGAGTTGTCATCAAACTGGGCTGTGGTCTTGATAACCTGGTTTCTCGTTGGCAACCTACTAAGTTGCTAAGTGGTTAGCAATGGCACTTTACAGAAACGGGGTCATGAATTGGATTTATTATGTCATCCACAAGTGCCCAGTGACTTTTAGACTGTGGGGTATTTTGTAAATTGCCTGTGCCGGTTCAGAGCGACAGCAGACTCAAGATGGCAGTGCAGAAACCAGACTGTTAGGTTGGGCATCTTGAGCTGACTATGGAAAGGAAGACGGTATAACTGCGAAACAGATCCATATACTCTGTATATAAGCGCATTCATATGAGCTAGGCAAGGTCAATTTTCAGAAACATGTTACAGTATGTGTAATAGTCATTGAAAAGCTACCATAACACACAAAAACTACCATAGCACTACACTACTAATGCACTAAGACTACTTGGTCATTGCCCTTCTTTTAACAACAAATGTTGTTCTGAGACAATAGGCTATGCCTTAAGTCTCCTCTGAGTTGGCTGTAATGGTCTTTGTGATAGTGAGACCCCTTTCATCATGATCATTGTGTCAATAAAGATTGGAAATCAAGAACACACCATCATGTGTAGAGTTGCTGATCTGATTTTAATTGTAGACTAGACTCTTCATTGCGATTATTAGTATTATTGTGTACTGGATAATGCATCCATAGTATTCAACCCTCTGCTACACTTTCATTTGCACCACTTTTTCATTGTTTGGATACAATTTAACTGTACTGCAAGTAACATCATGTCACATTTGCACTGTACCATAAGGCTATGGATAAGGTTTTTATGTGCTCTATAAGTATAAAATATTACAATATTGGTTTCATGTAGATACACTGAAACCATAGTAAAGCCTCTTGCCCTCGTCACTAACCACTTAGCAACATAGAAGGTTGCTAATGTGAACTCGCATTGCAACCAACTAACTAACTTCGTTAGCAACGATGATGTTGAGGAACGCACCCCGGTTAGTTGGAGGTCTTGGTCCATGAAACATGAGGAGGCCATGCAAGAAGGTATTGATTGTGTGGACGGTAGATGGATTCGACTTGTTTGACAGAGAGAGAGAATGAGAGAGAGAGAGAGAGAGAGAGAGAGAGAGAGAGAGAGAGAGAGAGAGAGAGAGAGAGAGAGAAGGAATGACATGGAGCATTGCGGTTCCCAGACCTACATTATTCACATTCTCAATCCCACTGCAAATGGTACAGCACTGCCTTTGAGGCAGCACTATATTTAGTAGCAACCCAGGAAGGAGACATGTAGAGTCCAGCTCTCTCTCTCTCTGCTACTCTCTCTCTCTCTCTCTCTCTCTCTCTCTCTCTCTCTCTCTCTCTCTCTCTCTCTGTCTCTCTCTCTCTCTCTCTGTCTCTCTCTCTCTCTCTGTCTCTCTGTCTCTCTCTCTCTCTCTCTCTCTCACTCTCTCTGTCTCTCTATCTCTCTAAATGGAGACAGGCAGGCAAGTGCACATGCACACATAGATGCACATACAGCTGAAATACACATCCTCCCTCACACATGCACAAGACTGTCTCTGCCTCATATGGTCATATAGGCACTCTCTCACACACACACTCACACACTCTCTCACACACACACACACACACACACACACACACACACACACACACACACACACACACACACACACACACACACACACACACACACACACACACACACACACACACACACACACACACACTCAAACACACACATGCACACAAACACACACACATACATGGATGCACACATGCAATCCCAGGCCCTTCAGAGACGCCCACACATTGCTTGACAGTCATATTTTTGGCACGTTTGCCTGAGGATCAGATGGTGTGTGATGTCCACACACAATTACACACGTGCACACACACACACACACACACACACACACACACACACACACACACACACACACACACACACACACACACACACACACAGAGAGAGAGAGAGAGAAAGAGAGAGAGAGAGAGAGAGAGAGAGAGAGAGAGAGAGAGAGAGAGAGAGAAGAAGAAGAATTCTTTTGAAGAGCAAATAGTACTGATCCTGCCAAAAACAATCTACATGATGAAAACGCTGTTTTGTCTGAAGCGAAATAAGCGAAGTAGCAAAGTAAAATTGGTCATTTAGTAAACAAAACAAAGCAAAAAGACTCAGCAGGGCGTAGTAGCCATTGCACTCTATTGCATGGCATGGAGATTTTGCAGATCAATAACTCAGTGTTTGTCTCTGAAGGGGAGTCAGTAAATGGCAAGAGAGAGAGAGAGAGAGAGAGAGAGAGAGAGAGAGAGAGAGAGAGAGAGAGAGAGAGAGAGAGAGAGAGAGAGAGAGAGAGAGAGATGCAGGATACACAAGCCAGGCACTGATAGAAAGGTGAGTAATAATCACCGGATATGAATTCACACTTTTGGTGCCATCTTACCTGGCAACATGAGAAGTGTTTCTGAGCTTACTTGTTCCCTGGCAGCAAACAGGAACATGGGGTGCCAGGATAGGTGCCACCTAGCAGTAAGCAAATGAATGAAATGCAGTGTGAAGACTCCTCTGGCACTCATATGCTCTGTCACACACAGACATGCACGCACGCACGCACGCACGCACGCACGCACGCACGCACACAAAGGAAGGAAGAGATTGAGAGACCCACTCAAACATATAGAGTACATGCTGTATACTACAGTACTTCCCTGTTGTCCATCTTTCCTCTGCAAAGGAGAGAAGAGCTGTCCATGGTGCTGAGTTCTTGTGTAGCAATGTGCCCGATGCTGTTACAGAGAAACATGTTTGGTTCTCATTCTTAAGACTCTTTTTCCAAATGTAAACAACATCCGGATAGGCATTGGAGACAAAAGGCTGCTGTGTCGTTGCCAAAATGGCTAACGACATTCCACATTATGTAGACCTTTACTTTTCCAGTTGTGGCGCCCGACTAGGGTTGCCAACCGTCCCTTGAAATATGGAATCATCCTGTATTTAGTAACAAAAGTACGGTTCGGTATTGAGCTAAAATGAGATGGAATTTGGTTTACTGTAAATGCAAATTGCATCTTAGAAATGAACAATTTTCTGGGGGAGGTGTAACTAACACCCACCAACGAAATAGCTTCCTGCCCATGTAATGACCCATCATTTGCCTATTAGATTCCACTGGCATTTAACTTTTAATTTAATTGAAGGGGCCAAGACATTTCAGGAAATGTTCCCAAGGAAATTCTCATTTGATGCGGCAAAATGTAGCAAAATGTAAGACTTGTCAATCTTCCCACCAACATACAGTAATAATTTCCTGCCAACGTAATAAGGCAACAGTTATTTTGTTGGCAGGCAATTATTACATTGGCTGGGCTATTACTTATGACCTGCACAGTTTTTATCATGTTGGCAGGGTTAATACATTGACAGGAAGTTATTACATTGGTGGGTGTTACAAGACCCCCACACCCCCCACACAAATGAGGTGTCCCTTATTTTTTCACCAGAGTGTTGGCAGCCCTATACGCTCGACATCACTGCACCGATAACACCATTATAATATTAGTCTATCAGAGAAAACTGTTGTTCCAAGCTGAGGTGATTGTTTGCTCCATTGACATGCTTAAGTATGTGTTTTTTCATGGCTCCAATGGATGTTGGAACATGGTTTCAAAAAGGGTCTCTAGGAAAGAGAAGTAAGTTAGAATAATGGTGTAATGCCAACATGTTTTTTTTCTTCTGGCATCCTAAAACCTCCTTAATTGTGACTAAATGCCTTGTTTGTTTCTATCAAAAAGTAGATCATCATTTTTGTATAAATGATCTGAAGTGTTGATATCTAGGTGAACTGTTCACATTTTAGGAGAACAAGGATAACAGTTAAAATGCTAAAAGTTAGCTTTCAGATGCTAATAACACTAGCCTCCCTGTTGACTGTGGCTACAGCTTTCCTCCTTGATGCCTGAATCCCTAACACTTCTCCACCTTCCACCTTGCGGGCTTTATTGCCCATCTCTAATTTCATGGTAGAGGCAACAGCTCCATCACATTGAAGTGTATGTAGTGTCTTGTAAGAGAGTGTGGTGTCCCCAGTGTATCTCTGTATACCCACAGGACATGATTGCATAACAGCCATCCCCTGTGCATCGCCATGCCTATCCACAGTTCTCATGCATGGCCTTTGATGTAGATACATTATGCTCCCATTTCTTGCATAGTCATGTCACGCCTACGCATACGGACACACGCACGCACGTGCGCGCACACACGTTCACACTCACGCACACTCACACACACACACACACACACACACACACACACACACACACACACACACACACACACACACACACACACACACACACACACACACACACACACACACACACACACACCATGACCTGAGGCAGAATAGGGGCAAATGAGGGTTTGCCACGTATGTACTGATCTCCTCCATATGGTGCTCATTGACTCTGCATTCTCACATTAGACGGCCTCTGTGTGTATATGTAATAGAAGTGCAGGGCTAGATTGCATGTGTGTGTGTGTGTGTGTGTGTGTGTGTGTGTGTGTGTGTGTGTGTGTGTGTGTGTGTGTGTGTGTGTGTGTGTGTGTGTGTGTGTGTGTGTGTGTGTGTGTGCATGCATGTGTTTATGTCTGTGTGTGTTTAATGTCTGTGTGTGTGTGTGTGTGTGTGTGTGTGTGTGTGTGTGTGTGTGTGTGTGTGTGTGTGTGTGTGTGTGTGTGTGTGTGTGTGTGTGTGTGTGTGTGTGTGTGTGTGTGTGTGTGTGTGTGTGTGCATGCATGTGTTTATGTCTGTGTGTGTTTAATGTCTGTGTATGTGTGTGTGTACTTTACCTCAGGGTTAGCTGATGCTTGGTGCTGTTTCTGTTTCTGTTTGTGTGTGTGCGTGCGTGCGTGAGTGTGTGCGTGCGTGTCTGTGTGCACATGTGTGTGTGTGTGTGCGCGTGTGTGTGTGTGTGTGTTTAGGCCTAGGGTAGATGGCTGTGTTGTGTTGCTTCTGATGTGGAAGAGAGCAGAGGGGAGAGCTGACTCAGAAGGCACTCAGCTCTGGCCCTTGTCTTCCTCTTCACCTCTCTTTGATCCTCCCATCATGAGCAGGCATGACACACACACACACACACACACACACACACACACACACACACACACACACACACACACACACACACACACACACACACACACACACACACACACACACACACACACACACACACACACACACACACACACACACAGCCTGCCTCTACTGAGTCAGAGAAAATCCGTCATGTTATCACTCCTGTTCCATGCATCTGATATCCTCATCAAGGCTCCTTTCCTTGCTAGTCAATGTTGATCTACTATCCATCCATTGTTCTGCTGTGCATTGTGTTCTAACTCCAGAACCACACATGTCAAATGTTATTGACCTATGATTCTGTTCGAGTTGCCAAGTGAGCACACAGTTGCATCAGCAACAGATTACTTGATTTTTGTTGAATCTTCTGTAATTACGCTTGTGTGGTTGCATTTTAACTTCTTGTTCTGTTTAGACATCAATTCCAGACATTGTGAACACAGAAGGTAATCCTTTCATGCCAGTGGCAGGATTCTATGAATAGAGCTCACCCACACACAGTCAGGGCTATTGCAATGGGTAGGTAGGCATGTATTACTGGCCATTGTCACTGTTTGCTGAAGCCCACGGTTAGGGAAAACAGTCATTTGTTGAAGTGTGGACTGGCTGTGTCAAAATAGTCATGCAAGTTCACATTTTAATCATCTCTTGTGAAATAATATGTTATTGGATGGAGCACAAGGCCCAATGAACTGTATTGGGCTGCCTGGCGTGAAACACCTATGTCCTGTTTACCTGACCTCTGGCTGTCTGTTGGCAAGGCTAACAGAAAATTAGCTCTGTACGGTACTTTTCATTCATGTAGTATTGTTTGGCATGTAATTATGTGGATATTGCGTATTGTAGATGGTCTTGTCGTCATTGACAAACTGGTGAGCTATGTTTTGCTATAGTTGTGAGTGTTTTTTTGCCATTTGAGAAGAAGATAGCTGTCTATGTTATTATAACAGTCCATTAAAAATACTTTGGATATAGAAGTAAATTACCACTCAAGGGGGAGTTTGAAAAGAATGAAATAGCTGAAAAGTAATAAATATCATGAATATAATGATAAATAAATAAGTAATAAGACCAATAAAAGGACTGGGGTGAATTAAGTGTGAGTCCCTGTATAATTTATCACACTTTTTCCTTTAGGAACAAAGGAGTTTAAAAAAAAAAGATGTTCTTTGTTGCGTTGGGCACTCCGTAATGTCTCCCAGAGGGTAGCTCGAATTCATAGTGGAGCGGGTGGGAAGGGTTATTTATTATTTCCCTGGTTTTGTTTCAAACCGTACATTACTCGTAAATGCTGTTGTGTCTTTCCTATTATCTTTGTGGCAATATTCACTATTCTTTGTGGCCTATTTCTCCCTGCATGTTGAAGTTGACATACAATATTACATGATCATAATAAATGAAAGAATGCTCTCAACACTGTTTTTATACACCATTTGTAAGACTCAGATAGTAAGTTAAAGGAGCACTCCTGCCAATTTCAATATGCTGTTGTATTGCTCACGCTACCCTTTTTTTTTTTTTTTTTTCAATTTTTTGCTCAGCCCTTTCCGAGATATGAGCTATTCTAATGGGGGCAGATTTTGTTTACATTTTTAAAAATCTTAACGTAGGCATACAAATATTTTCCAGAAACGGTAACGCTGTTTGCTAGATGTCTGCTGATGTTGCACAACCTTTTGGATGTTTTTGGGAATAAATCAAGATGTTTTTTTTAAAATGTAAACAAACACCAGCCCCCATTACAATGACCAGGAAGAAAAAGAAAAAAAAATCTCAGGTACTGACAAGTCCAGGGTAGTGTGAGCATTACAACAGCATGTTGAAATTCTCTGTAGTTACCCTTTAAGTTTCTTTGCCGTCTGACGGTGATCATTCAAATGCAGCTAAGCTTCCATGTTGAGGAGTGAGAGCTCACTCTATATCTCAACCTAACAACTCCAGCTGTCTTCTCAATGCTGTGCATATTGGCTGGAGTACTTGCGACGGTAATAGCACTTTTTGTCTGTGACGGTGTAAAGTGGAGGTTGCAATATGATGTGCCATTATCTTATTAACTGTGACAGCCTGTTCCCTGTGTTCTCTCTCTCTCTCTCTCTCTCTCTCTCTCTCTCTCTCTCTCTCTCTCTCTCTCTCTCTCTCTCTCTCTCTCTCTCTCTCTATCTCTCTCTCTCTCTCTCTCTCTCTCTCTCTCTCTCTCTCTCTCTCTGAATGTGTTTGTCTGCCTCTTCACTAAGCCTGTGTGTGTGTGTGCGTGTGTGTGTGTGTGTGTGTGTGTGTGTGTGTGTGTGTGTGTGTGTGTGTGTGTGTGTGTGTGTGTGTGTGTGTGTGTGTGTGTGTGTGTGTGTGTGTGTGTGTGTGTGTGTGTGTGTGTGTGTCTCCACAGGTTCTCATAGGAAAGAGCCTCTGAGGGCCGTGGATGTGCTGCCCATCCTGAGAGAGAAGCTGGTCTACCTGTCAGGTGAGCGCCTGTTCACTCACACACACGCATGCACGCACGCACGCGCGCACGCACACACACACACACGCACGCACGCACACATGCACGCAGGAACGCACACACACACACACACACACACACACACACACACACACACACACACACACACACACACACACACACACACACACACACACACACACACACACACACACACACACACACACACACACGTACACATGCATACAGGAATCCGCATACGCACATACATGCATCCACGTACACACTAGGGGTGTCAATAAAGATCCTACAGCCAGCGATTCAATTAATTGATTCGTCCACAAGAGAATCGATTAATCGTTATTAATAGATCATCAGATTTTTGTTCATTTATTTCAGTCATTTTGCTCATTCAGTAATAATAATACTGAGTGTAATAAGGATGTTCCTCAAATAAAATGTATGCAGATATTTCAGTTTTTGTTCATTTATTTAACATTTCACACATAAGCCAAGCCTGGCAAGTAAAAAGAAGACTTAAATTGATTTGAATCAAGGAGCATTCACGCACACACACACACACACACACACACACACACACACACACACACACACACACACACACACACACACACACACACACACACACACACACACACACACACACACACACACACACACACACACACACACACACACACACACACACACACACACACACACACACACGCTAGGCTGTTCTGCTGGTGTCTGATTACAATGTATAATGGCATGTATAATTATTGTGACTGAACGGCCATGAAATATGAATGGCAAAGGCATAATACCAGCTACACATTTTGAATATCAGTTTACCTTCCGTAGCTTGGACAATTTTTTGGGCTCAGACGTCATGTGGTACAACCACAGCTAATGCCCATAAATTCATTATAAATTGGTAATTTGTACCGCAAGGAAGATGTCTTTTAGATAATTCACTTAAAACAAACAAAAAACATTTAATGCGTACAAAAGTGGCATTATCTGTGGTTGCACCACCCTGACTACTGACTACTGACTACTGACTACTACTACTAAAACGCCATTGACCCAGCTACATCTTTTCTTTCACCATGCGTCAGGGCAGTTGACAGCTTAGTCCCCCCCAGCCCAGTACATACAATGTAATGAGGACCCAATTCAGGGCCCCCTTTCTCCCTGGGGCCGGGACAACGCCCCCCCTTTTCCCCCTCTGTCAGCACACAGCCACGCGGAGTGTGAAAATGCTCCCAGGTGTAGATATACATCAGCCATTATACGCATAGGATATGCAGAAGAGCACTGCACGCAGCATCTCTGGTGGGGGCCCATAATAGGCTCAGCAGGAGGTTGGCATATAGAGCTGGCGCTTGTCAAGGTGTGTTGGAGCACAGCAGCGTTCTCTTTCTCTCTGTCACAGGAGTTATATTTATGGAATATCTTTTGTCTGTCTACCATGGCAAGAAATAGTAGTATGCGAGCACTTTGGAATGACGAGGATTTCTGCAAGAATTGGGCATACAATTCTTTCTCATTTTCATCTGAGTCACAATTAGATACACACATTCTGCTGAAAACAAAAAATGTTTTCATTTTTTATTGATAACAACACTTTTTGGAGAGCAGTTACATGCAAAGATGAATAATGACCGTATTTATTTGAATTGCCCATGAGTCATGTTATCCCTTAAATTATCACGAAAACCATATTCTGGGGGTGTTCCGGTTCTCTACCCTCTTCCACACATGTAAATGGAATATTCTGAGACTTGCTTAACAATAAACCGAATGCTGTCATTATTCCATTGGAAACCAGAACACTCATGCATGTAACTGTGCTCAGTGAGTTGTTTAGTTAGTTTGTCAGCTACATAGTTTGTATGTTTTGTATGCTGTGTGTGTGTCATTGCTTGGTTTCTCCTCCTGTGTCTTTGCACCAGAGCTGCCAACCACAGCTGAGAGAGCTTGGTAATGCGCAGATGGTGAAAATGGGGCGCCCAGTTCTCTGAAGACGCTCACCAGGCTGCTAGGCTCATAGCTGGCTTTGGAAGAGCTTCAGTCCTGCTGCCATTGCTGCTGCTGTGCCTGTGTGTGTGTGTGTGTGTGTGTGTGTGTGTGTGTGTGTGTGTGTGTGTGTGTGTGTGTGTGTGTGTGTGCGTGCGTGCGTGTCTGTCTGTCTGTCTGTCTGTCTGTCTGTCTGTGTGTGTGTGTGTCTGTGTGTGTGTGTGTGTGTGTGTGTGTGTGTGTGTGTGTGTGTGTGTGTGTGTGTGTGTGTGTGTGTGTGAAAGAGAGAGAGAGAGAGAGTTTATTGTTGTTTGAGTGTGTAAGTGTGTGTTTGTTGTTGGTGTATGTGTGTGTGTGTATGAGTGTGTGCAAGCATGACTGTGTGTGGCTGGAATGTGGGGTGTGTGTGTGTGTGCATGCGTGCGTGCGTGCGTGCGTGCGTGTGTGCGTGCGTGCGTGCGTGTGTGCGTGCGTGTGTACCCACAGTTTGGGTCTGCAGGGCTCTGACCCATATCCAGTCATGCATGTTTGATGCGCGTTGGTCGGTCAACATTTCAAGGCCCCCCAAAACACTCCAGAGGACCATCGAGTGATCGAGTGGTCCAGACGGTCCAGTTCTACCAATGTTTTTCCTAACTGTTTTTTGGGAGAGTGTAGTGACAGTCTTCATCTAACTTTTAAAACCCTATATTTTTTGGGGGGAAGCAGTGTGACTCTATCTGCCTTTTTACTAAAGTGACTGACTCCTTTTTTACGGTAAGAATCTGACTTTTGGGGGAAAACACGGACTGACAATCTGCTTTTCAATCTGCATAGAGTGAGTCTATCTGCCTTTTTACGTCAAAGCCTGCTTTTTGGGAGAAAGCAAGGACTGACTCTATCTTGCTTTTTCTGTGAAATAAACTACTTGCTTTTTTGGGGGGGAGTGGGGG
>NC_085861.1:55216739-55224239 GCF_034702125.1 Engraulis encrasicolus | reverse complement strand
AATATCCCAATGGGACAATAAAGAATTTAATCTAATCTAGTCTAATCTAATCTGTGTGCGTGCAGAACACCTTCACCAATGCGGAGCGTCTGCTGGAGGCTGCTGAGCTACTGGGCCAGACGAGGGAGTGCGATCCCCAGGAGATCCAGCAGGCGGCGCAGCAGCTGCAGCAAAGGCTACAGGAGTTCGCCCAGCGTGTGGAGCTACGAAGGGGCTTGCTAAACACCTCAGTCGCCTTCCACACACACGGCAAAGAGGTAAGGCTTTAGTGTGCATGTGTGCGTGTGTATGTGTCTGTGTCTGTGTGTGTGTGTGTGTGTCTGTGTGTGTGTGTGTGTGTGTGTGTGTGTGTGTGTGTGTGTGTGTGTGTGTGTGTGTGTGTGTGTGTGTGTGTGTGTGTGTGTGTGTGTGTGTGTGTGTGTGTCCTTCAAAGTCTGTCCCTATGTTTATAAACTGTGAGCAACAGTTAAAATAACTGTATTTGGCACAACCATCACCTCTGGTGTGTATGTGCTTATGTGTGTGTGTGTGTGTGTGTGTGTGTGTGCGTGCGTGCGTGCGTGCGTGCGTGCGCGTGTGTGTGTGTGTGTGTGTGTGTGTGTGGAGCAGTTTGTTCAGTGTGCTGAACTATGCAGGGGGCTGCTCAACACCTCTATTGCTTTCCCCATGCATGCATGATGTACACAGTATCTCTAAAATGAATGTGTCTCTGGTTAATAGATTGAATTCACCCTTATTGCCCACCGCATTGCTTCATTACTTAAATTTTTTATCAAATGTGATTGAATCAACATCTGAATCCCTCCGCTGTAATTGGCCAAGGATGTTTGATGGCAGCTATCATATAAAACAACTGTTTCAATGATCTACTTATACACTATTTCAGGGGTGGGCAAACTCAGGCCCGGGGGCCACATGCGGCCCACTGAGCCTTCATCTGTCCCACAAAGCCTTAAATCCAAAGTACCTTCTTCAATAGTTAAAAAGTCTATAGTAAGTCTATTGAAGAAAGTACAAACACACAGCAAGCAGCTGGATGTCAGGTCCTTAGTACATAAGTACATAGACACAGTAAAACTCACTAACATACGTTTAACACATTGGCTAAACCTCTATGTGGGTAGGAATGAATTATGGTTTTTTTGTGGTTTGGTGGTGGACACTTTGTGTGTGATGTTTGTGTGATATGTGCAAAAGTGTAAATGGAAAAAAATCCAAAGTACCTTCTTCAATAGTTAAAAAGTCTATAGTAAGTCTATTGAAGAAAGTACAAACACACAGCAAGCAGCTGGATGTCAGGTCCTTAGTACATAATTACATAGACACAGTAAAACTCACTAACATACGTTTAACACATTGGCTAAACCTCTATGTGAAGTGGGTAGGAATGAATTATGTTTTTTTTTTGTGGTTTGGTGGTGGACACTTTGTGTGTGATGTTTGTGTGATATGTGCAAATGTGTAAATGGAAAAAAAAATCCAAAGTACCATACACACCTAAAATTCTTAACAAAGGAAAGGGTGTTGCAGGTGTGAGTTAGAAAAGGAAAGGGTTTTGCAGGTGTGAGATTAGATCACATCTAAGGTCACATCTAAATTTGCAGTGTACAGGTTTGAAATTATGTTATGTCAGTATACATCACAGTATTTATAATTATTGGCACAGGCATGTTGCCTGCGACATCTGGCCCTACGATCCTTATTCTACACCTAATGTGGCCCTCAGACCAGAATAATTGCCCACCCCTGCACTATTTTGTTCAATAAATGTATCCTGGTTAGGGACTGTTCGTAATTTACCGGGGGGGGGGGGGGGGGGCTGGTGGGTGGGGGGGGGAGGGCCATGATGAAAAAAAATGAGGTGGAGGGGAGGGCCATGGCAAAAAAAATCGGAGTTAGGGGGAGGGCCATGGGGAAAAAAACGATTTTATTTTATTTTTATTTATTTTTGTAAACAATAATAAAACATGCTCTGAAACAAACTCTGATGCAAGGTCCCGGTGCATACTATAGCACTGAAGCGTGTATCTGTAGTCAAAAAACTACCAGGTGCAGCTACTGTAGATTGCCCGCGCTGACTCTCTTTCACTGTAGGATTGCTAGTGCTGCGGAGGAACATTGAGAGCATCATAGAAAATGCCCGTGAGCAAATATCAAACTAGCTGAGGTTAACTATATGGGCTTAACAGTTTGGGAAGTTTTGACAACGAATTGGATGGGCATTTCCAGAGGAATTTTGGAGAGGTGTTGTAGTCAACTGGTGGTCACAGCCTCTGGTAAGTCATGATTTTATTTATTGGCACCGCCGTGTGCTTAGCCTACATCACTGTCAATGGCCTACATTTGTGTTCAAAGAACTTTTAGACCCCAACCAGACCGGAAAGAACAGTACCTAGGCCTAGACGTACTTTGGTAGAACGGTGCAGTGACGCGAGTTTGTTTTGTTTAGCTGGTGTCAAGGTAGTAATAAAAGTGGTATTAACGGCGATGTGTTGGCCATGCATCATAAGGTCTTGAAACCATTGGAGGAGCTAACTTGTTGTGAAGAGAAGTCTCATCACTTTGGTGAACAAAAACGGACCAACTAAGCAAGGAATTATGTAGCCTACATTTAAAGCGTGACGGGAGAAGGGAATGTCACCAAAGTTGTGCATCGTGTCAGGTAAGAAGTGACTTTTGTTTCTTGCTGTGGAGATTGGATTCGTAGAGTATTGGTATGCTAGGTCTTGCCTGTTGCTGGTGAAGTAGTCTAGCTTAGCCTCGGAGTTGGCTATGGGGTGAATCTGAAGGAGAGCACAGCCGATGGTGTGCCTGGCTTGTCTATCATCACAGTTGTCAAAGTTGAATTGCCGCGGTGTAATGGCTGTGCTATTGTTGGATGTTTTGGAATGTTGTACTGGTTCTGTTTTGGCAATTTGTTCCTTTTGCCTCTTGCTGCTGATTTGACCACCATAGCACCACCTATTAATGCGTCTTAATGGCCTACATTAAATGCAAACTAAAGGTGGCTTTCTCACTCTCCCTGTATCAATAGCCAGCAATGGCTCGAGCTGCTTTGGCGCTTAGCCTACTTCTTGCTCCGATCACATCCCGAACTCTTTGGCCGTCAGAGTGTAATTACATTCGGGAAGGTAGAGCTATGCCTGTGTGTGTGCGTGCGTGCTTTTATGCGCGGTCTGGGAGACAGGACAGGGGTCCTGATCGAGATGCACCTGATCCACTGTCGCAATTGCAAGAAAATTATTTGAAAGCCCGGTCACCTCTCACGAGTGCATCGCATAGCCTAGTCAAAGCATTTCTTCTAATTTCACACATTGCACACTGCCCATGCTGAAGAGACAAACTGTCAAGGCAGCGCGATTTGCTCTTGAACACGCCCTCACCTTCACATCAGGTGCGCGTTTCACTTCCGCAAGAAGAACTTAATAATGTCAAAGTGAGATGTTAAAGAAAAAAAAGTTAAATCTAGCCATCCTTGTTTAGGCTACATAAAACATGAGGAAGTTATTCAGATGTGATTCGCCATTCCTCACCCTTAGATTGATTAGAACGAAGGAAATTGCATCTAAAAAAACAGATTTTTTTCATCAGCACCCCTGGTCAAAAACCAGTTCCTGCGTCCCTGGCTTCGCTACTGTGCTGAACATGTAAAACGTACCTTGTGAAAGGCGCTGCTTGTCGAGCAGGGAAATATTGAAGCTGCGGTGGGGAAACTCTCTCCACGTTGTAGTTTACAGTAGTAACAACTCGGACATTGGTATTGAAATGGAAGTTTTTATTATCATTATTATTATTATTATTTTTACTTAACACGTAAAAAAAATAGTGAAGGCAATTTGTCTTGGTGACAGTGGAGTTAAAAGGCATCCCATGCAGCCGCAGAGGTAGATTCTAGCGGCTTCTCATAGGTATCCACTGATATCGATAGCAATAGTGCAGACAACCGCCCTTGATGTAGGCTACTCTGACTGTTGTCATGATGGTTGTTCATCTACCAATTTTACATATTTTTTTTTTTTACCTGTAGGGGGAGGGCCATGGGGAAAAAATTGAGGTGGAGGGAGGCCATGGGGAAAAAAATTGAGGTGGAGGGGGGGGCCATGATTTTTTTTTTTTGACCGGACTTCCAGCGCACCAGCCCTCCCCCCCCCAGTAAATAACGTACAGTCCCTTAGTTCATTAGATGCATTGCTGCTCTATTTGCTGTTTTTGTTTACTTTGATTGAGTTTCTGGTCAAGGATTTGCATTTCTCTGTCGTTATAGACCAATGACAGAGCCATGGAAGTAATAGTAGGCTAACCTCATTGACCTCAATCTTCCATTTTTTTTCAAAAAAATTGTGGCAAATGGAGCCTTTGAAATATAGATCCCCAGTGACATAATTCTACTATAGTTCCTGGAAGTTGGTGTGGAACACAAAGTACATTAAAATATGCATCATGTGCATCATGTCACTAACCAACCTCATGCACCCCGGTTGTCGCAACTCTGGGGTGCGTTCCCGCAATGTTAGCTTTGAACTACAGACGTACTTTGTAGTTATCTACTTACTTCAAGGCGAAATCCGTGCATTTCTCGAAACCTTACTATTCCCACAGTAAGCCAAAAGTAGTGCGGCTGCTTTCCTGAGTCCACACCGCTACTTACTTTCTTGGCATTGCAGTGCGTGACCAAAGACGCAACAAGAGAAATGCATGATTGCTGAGTCATGATTCAGCTGTTTCCTCCTAAATTCAGTGCGTGAAGTAGAAAGCAATAATGTACAACCACCACCAGCACATTTGATTGGATGTCACGACACCGTGACTCCGCTGTTTCCTCCACAACACACCTTGTAATTTCTTTGTGAAAAAACACGGCCGTGGCATTACAATCTGACACCATCCGCACCAATAATGCAGTATTATCTGCATGCCGATTGGATTTCGTTTCATTCCGAGGTGTAATTTGTAAAATATTTGGACAATAAAGTTGTGGTTACTCCCAGAAAATCGTCTGTTAAAGTGTCATATGCCTGAAAAATTTTCGCGCAGATTTCATTCCATAGCCTAGTGGTATTCACGCTTGCATCCCAATGGGAAAACAGAAGCCACACCGGTTCGAATCCACATGGTTACAGTGCCACAATTTTGGAAATATCTGGCAGAAATAGATCATTTATGTTGTGCATTACCAACACACACGTGCAGCCAAGGGAAAATGTGTTACACTGTAGGGTCCAAAACACGATTTCACGAGTTGTTGTCAACATGCTGCACACTGTATTCGAACCCGCGTGGCTCACGTCTTCCCATTGATAGGCAAGCGTAAATACCCCTAGGTTATGGAATTAAATTCGCGCCAAAAAATTTTAAATAGTTGACACGTAATCCAGCGCATTTCCGGGAGAAACTAATACTTTCTTATCTAAATATTTCACAAATTACACATCGAAATGAGACGCAATTCAATCGGCATACAGCTAAAAGTATATTATTAGTGTGGGATTCATCAGATTCCAAGGATATGACGGTTTTTTTTCACGAACAAATGACATGACGTGAATTTGTGTTCTGAACACTCTCACAGCTGTATCATCACTTTGTGTGCATGTCGATTGATTTTCATCGCTTTTGCACCACAGGATTAAAAGATATTGACACATTTGTGGTCAAATATGTACTACAAGTTTAGCTAATGGGTGGAGTCACGCTCTGAAGTAGACTAGCGCTGTGTGTTACTTGGGGTGGCTGAGGTGATGTCTGGACTCAATGGATCTACTCCAGCTGTACTTCAACTTCACTGTCCAGATACGGATAGGAGGCACCTCACTTTCAAAGTCACCACTACTTCAGAGTGCACATTACTCCAAGCAGTAGTTACTTTGTGTGCTAACGTTCGAGACACAAGAGTTAGCAACTTTTATAGTATTTACTATGCAACATTGCTAACAAACTAGCTACTTCGCACTTTGAGAATCGCACCCCTAAATTCCATGGCTCTGACCGAGGAACCGCCTATCACTCTGTTGTTATTGGCCAGTTGGGGTGCCCTTCTCTACTGTGGATTGGATCTTCATGTAACTGTCACCTCCTCCTCCTGCAGATGTGGGTGTGGCTAGAGGACGTGCAGGCGGAGCTCCAGGAGGAGGTGAGGGCGGAGTCTGTGGAGGCCGTGGAGGAGCTGATTGGGCGTTGTGACCAGCAGCAGAGCAGCCGAGAGCAGGCCGCTACCACGCTCAACCAGCAGGGGGAGGAGTTGCTCCAGCAGCTCAGGTGAGGAGTGGACACGCACAGCTCACACTCACATTATACTACATCTAGATCAGAGGGGTACAGTAGGGCTGGGCAATATGTGAGAAAAAACTATATCACGATATAAATCACTTTATATCACGATAACAATATATATCACGATATAGCACAATTGCATACGTTTTCAGTTATTCTCTCTCTTCTTTATTTTGTCATGTCGCAAAACAACCTTTCTTTGAATTTTTTTTTTACAGTTAGGGACTGTTCGTTATTTATTTTCGGGGTCACCGGAAGAAAATAGGGGAGGGTCACGTCATTTTTTTCATTGCTGAGGGGAGGGTCATCAATTTCTTTTAAGCTGGCTAGGGGAGGGTCATCCAAAAATGTTTGGCACATTTATTAGAAAAAAGCATTCCTACCTTGTTTGTATGCTTTGATGTAACATAGCCTCAGAAACGCTTCTCCATTTAGCTAAAATTGATCACAGATTCATACCCCGTTGTGTTCTGTTGTGTCGAAGAGCTATCATAAGTTATCATAAGCTAAATCAAATTATAAATGTATGAAATGCCCCCGCGTTCGTGAAGTAGACTACTATAGTTTTCAAGAGGGCGCCTACAATAACATCCAGTAAGCTAGCAGCAGCGTTGGTCAATCAACGTTTGTCAAAAAAATAAAAAATAAGGTAGAATAGGGCTATTTACTACTTCTCCATAGGGGAGGGTCATGCATTTTTTTTGACGGCGTCGCGGGGAGGGTCATCAAAGTTTTGAAGCTCGTTAGGGGAGGGTCATGCAAAATTTGACGATCAAAGGTGGACATCTTCCGGCGACCCCAAAAATAAATAACGAACAGTCCCTTACTTGAACTTATAGTGTGTATTGTGACAACATGAAATGTAATTAAATGATATTCAATTGTATACAACTGATAAAATTACTATCATGATATAAACGATATAGGAGAAAGGTCACGATATACACTTTTATATCACGATAACGATATATATCGTCATATTGCCCAGCCCTAGAGTACAGTATACTAAGAAGCTGGTTCAGGAGTACACCAGGTTAAGTTACAGTAAGAGGTAATTCATCTAATAGAAGAGCCTGGAGTCCTCATACTCATGAACCTGCTTCTTAGTATAGGCCCCGGGGTCAGGACATTATTTTGGACGGCATTGAGTTTAGAATATTGACCAAAGGGCCAGATGTTGCAGGCAACTTGCTTGCATCAATAACATGCACATTTTAGCCCCTCCTCAAC